>NC_142519.1:38111612-38284112 GCF_964205215.1 Stylophora pistillata | reverse complement strand
GCTAAATTAAGATTTGTCTGTTTTATTTAAGTCAACACCAGATAAAACAGATAACAAGAGATGGGACATTCTGCTAAAGTGCAGTAATGTTTCACATCAAACTGGATGCTATCTTTAGTAAAATATATATTCTTCTTTGAGGCTTTACTACTTTTATTTAGCCCCCAACATGTACAAGGTTTTTGTAAAGCTTTGTAACAGTTGTAGTTTTACAGTAAAAATTAGTTCCATTCATTCTCTTACACGTACCAGAGAAATGTTTTGAATACACTGTGGTTAACACAGCGATGGAAACGCGCCTGATTGCATAAAATTCTACAGAAATCGTTGACAGAAAATGTCACCAACTGTTTTGCCGCGCTTTTTATCTGCGCCGAAAGCCGAATATTAAGAAAGCGATCAAATGAACATTATCTTTTGTAATGACTGTCAAGTCATCTTCGGTTAACGTGCAAATGATCGTGACCCCGTGATAAAATTTCTCAACCTCATTATGTAAACGACACGTTCTCACAAAGCGAGAAGATTTTACGAGCTTTCATGTCACGAATGTGATAATGGCACTACAATAGCCACGATACCGTAACGCTTACTAGTAAGTAAGCAAGGACTTGACCTGTGGCCGCATGAGAAACGTTATCACCTTACTTTTCCGCCCTATTTTGGGATAGACAACGATTGCATTACATGATTTTTGCAAAGGATGTAAGCCGAATTGAAGCAAATCATGTTACCGAAACACAGCTAATTACTACTATATTTACGAGGCGAATTAATCATCAAAAATTAGAATAATTCGTTTAACATCTTCCATAATCAAATGCTAGCAGTTAAGTAAACTTGAACCTTTGCTACACAATTTGTAAATAATTATTCTGTTACATGTTATGATAATCCAATGAAATTAACTTACCGGGCTTGAACGTCGTTCGGATCGCGAAATTGCCATTCTCCATTCAGTTTCCATGCCAAGCGATTCAAAGTTTCTAATTTTTAGAAGAAATTGCATTTTTTAAAATCCAGGTTTCGCCTCCATCTCGGATAGGATGTCCACTCATTTCGCGCCATAAGGTAATTTTTGGCGGGGAATAGATCGATACCTGGTGTTTGTCGCTGTGTTTTCTGAAATGCATTCCCGACAGATTTAGCCGTGTTTTGAGACAGTTAGAATACATTCAGCATTCAAGAAAGCCACAAAATGAAATTGATTTTGACATAAAAGAATGAGGCTCGTTCACTAGAGTCCGATCTTGCGAAAGTTATTAATCGAACGCAGTTAATTTCACGGGAAGTCATGTTGTGACCTCAGCAGCATTGTTTTCCAATCTCAAGTCAAATAACCGCTTGCTGATTGGCCAAAACAGTAACTAATTTCATGACCGCGCGAGTCACCAACTACCACGTAGAATACTTATAAGCCAGACACAATCAAGATTATTTAACATATTATAACAGGAGTCTATTAAGCAGCAGCTTTTGTTACACAACACGATGTTTGTGTTAAATCGTGCCCGCACTGCCTTCTTTCAAGTAATTTTTTAAACTTCCGTTCTTTTGTCGATCAAATCAGTCGGCACTTCTTCCCGTTTATGGAACCGGCTTCATCTTGATGAGATTTTCCGAGTTGTCGAAGGGCTCATAGTCCTCTTTAACCTGTGCTCAATGAAATAATTCGCATTTAGCTCGTACTTGAGACTGTCACCTCCTTCTAGGTGTCAAAATAATACAACACTCAGTTGTTCTTTTAGCAATGTTTTTCACATCTGTATGCAGTCGTCGATACGATGCGCATTACGCTCAGCAAAATGTCCACATTTGCGAGATATCTTAACGACTGTCTAAAAAAATCCTCTCTACTCTTAATTTTATTATTATCCACCTTTGCTTCCGAGTTGCTGATCGTCCTCAGGCCTCAAACAGCTCGAAGCTTAAAGCGTTTGAGTTGGTGAATCATTAACCACTACATTATGTCAGATTACATTCGTTTATCCCCTTTCGAATATGTGGTCGTTAAATAGTTCATATTCAGTTGCTCGAAATGCTACCTTTTTTTAACTTGTGTTTTGACTTACGTCCAAGGATTCAGTCTAATTCTTTATTTCATCAGTAGGTAATGTTGCTTCTGAGTTGGCGATCGTCTTAAAATGGCTCGAAGCGTGCAGGCTTCGAGTTAGTAAATCATTACATCATCACTAATGTCACACTACATTCAGTTGTCCTTTTTCGAATCTGGTGTTGTGAAAATTCATCGAAATTTCACCTCCTTTAAGATTTCGTAACAAAACGTATAAACACATATGGTGCACGATCCTCGCAGTAGACAGCGCTATTTAAGCAATAGCGAAAATCAGACCTGAAAAACAATCAGGCCTGTACGGGATTCGAACCACTGACCTCTGCGATACTAGTGCAGCGCTCTACCAATTGAGCTAACAAGCCAACTGGGAGCAGGCCGTTAAGTTGTATCCAAGTTCATTGTATCCAAAACGTATAAAGCGATATCCTTACAACTCTTCAGTTTATCAATAGGCAAACTCACTTCTGAGCTACAGATCGCTCTGAAGTAGCTTCACTCTGCTTGATTATTTCAGCGTTAAGCTTTTTTAGAAGTCGAGAAAGGGGGTCGCACTAACGATTCCGATGTTTAAATTTGACTAAAGTCCTGTCTTGACATCATACGTATGAGACGTGCTGTAAGTGCCCTTTTGTTCTTACAAGTCACCACTGTGGTTTTTGTGGTGGCCGAGGCACCTTTTGAGATCAGTCAGGCCGATGTCCCAATTGAATGTCCTGCCTCAATTAAGCAGGTCGTACCTTGCCGGATGACCTTGATAACAATATTGCGTGATGTTCTACTCCGTACCAAACTCTGGTCGTTCAAGAAATTCGCATTTATTTGATCGAAATGCCACCTTCTTCAACATGTCTTGACAAATTTCGAAGGATACAGTTTAATTCTTAATTTTAGAAATTGGCATTGTTGCCTTCGGGTTTATAGTCGTCTTGAAACAGCGATAGCTCAAAGTCTACATGGGTCGAATTAGTGAACCATGACAATCATACAACACTCAGTTGTCCTCTTTCGCAATGAATTGTTTGTGATCGGCCCAAACAATCTGCCTAAAACTCAGCCAAATGTCAACATTTTCAAGATATCTTTATAACTGTTTAACAATCCCTTTTACTCTTCATTTTACTAGTGTGTAACTTTGCATCCAAGTTGCTGATCGACTTCAAATAGCTCTAAGCGTGCAGCTTTTGAGTTGGTGAATCATTACATCATTACTAATGTCAAATTACACTCGCCGGGTTGTTCTCTTTCGCATCTAGATCTGTAGGGAGTAAAATAAATCGCGTTTTGTTGATCGAAATGTCACCTTCTTTACCATGTCTTTATATATATTTAAGGATTGAATTCAATTCTAAATTTCACCAGTAGGCAATGTTGCCTCCAGCTTGATAATCTTCAAACAACTCCAGGCGCACCAGGTTTATAAAACTATTTATCAATAATATCATGCTGCATTCATTTTTCCTCTTATACAACTTTTTGCGGATCTGTCGTCGAAAAAACAATTTCCATTTAGGTTATCACAACGTACGTAGAAGGATTCCGTTTGATTCTTCACTTCACCAGTAGGCAATGTCGCCTCTTAATGCTGATCGTCTTCAAGGAGCTCGAAGCTTACGTAATGAGCTTAGTTAATCATTACTTCATTACTAATTTCATTCTACACTCAGTTGTCCACTTTCCGACAGCTTAAGGAATCATTATCGATCAAATAATTTGCATTTAGTTCATCAAAATATCACGTACATTACTAACATTCTAACTCATTTCACTCTTCAGTTGCTATGCGCTTTTCCTACTGAGGTAGGAGTTCAAACCTTCTCACCCCTTTATTTTATTGGATATTTGTTGTCAGAATGCGACCTTAGACGGAACCTGCCTGCTCCACTCTTACAGTCCGGAGGCTTTGTGTCTTTTTTTCAACGAACAGAGTTTGGTACGGAGTAGAACATCACGCAATATTGTTATCAAGGTCATCCGGCAAGGTACGACCTGCTTAATTGAGGCAGGACATTCAATTGGGACATCGGCCTGACTGATCTCTAAAGGTGCCTCGGCCACCACAAAAACCACAGCGGTGACTTGTAAGAACAAAAGGGCACTTACAGCACGTCTCATACGTATGATGTCAAGACAGGACTTAAGTCAAATTCAAACATCGGAATCGTTAGTGCGACCCCCTTTCTCGACTTCTAAAAAAGCTTAATATTGAAATAATCAAGCAGAGTGAAGCTACTTCAGAGCGATCTGTTGCTCAGAAGTGAATTTGCCTATTAATAAACTGAAGAGTTGTAAGGATATCGCTTTATACATTTTGCATACAATGAACTTGGATACAACTTAACGGCCTGCTCCCAGTTGGCTTGTTAGCTCAATTGGTAGAGCGCTGCACTAGTATCGCAGAGGTCAGTGGTTTGAATGCGGTACAGGCCTGATTTTTTTCAGGTCTGATTTTCGCTATTGCTTAAATAGCGCTATCTACTGCGAGGATCGTGCACCATATGTATCTAATACCGCAGTTCAAAATATATGAACTTCATATATTTCATTGTATCTGATTTATCACTTTCACGGGTTTATTACGAATCAACTTAACGGCCTGCTCCCAGTTGGCTTGTTAGCTCAATTGGTAGAGCGCTGCACTAGTATCGCAGAGGTCAGTGTTTCGAATCCCGTACAGGCCTGATTGTTTTTCAGGTCTGATTTTCGCTATTGCTTAAATAGCGCTATCTACTGAGAGGATCGTGCACCATATGTGTTTATACGTTTTGTTACGAAATCTTAAAGGAGGTGAAATTTCGATGAATTTTCGCAACACCAGATTCGAAAAAGGACAACTGAATGTAGTGTGACATTAGTGATGACGTAATGATTTACTAACTCGAAGCCTGCACGCTTCGAGCTATTATAAGACGATCGCCAACTCAGAAGCAACATTACCTACTGATGAAATAAAGAATTAGACTGAATCCTTGGACGTAAGTCAAAACACAAGTTAAAAAAAGGTAGCATTTCGAGCAACTGAATACGAACTATTTTATCGACCACATATTCGAAAGGGGATAAACGAATGTAATTTGACATAATGTAGTGGTTAATGATTCACCAACTCAAACGCTTTAAGCTTCGAGCTGTTTGAGGCCTGAGGACGATCAGCAACTCGGAAGCAAAGGTGGATAACAATAAAATTAAGAGTAGAGAGGATTTTTTTAGAGTTGTTAAGATATCTCACAAATGTGGACATTTTGCTGAGCGTAATGCGCATCGTATCGACGACTGTATACAGATGTGAAAAACATTGCTAAAAAGAACAACTGAGTGTTGTATTATTTTGACACCTAGAAGGAGGTGACAGTCTCAAGTACGAGCTAAATGCGAATTATTTCATTGAGCACAGGTTAAAGAGGACTATGAGCCCTTCGACAACTCGGAAAATCTCATCAAGATGAAGCCGGTTCCATAAACGGGAAGAAGTGCCGACTGATTTGATCGACAAAAGAACGGAAGTTTAAAAAATTACTTGAAAGAAGGCAGTGCGGGCACGATTTAACACAAACATCGTGTTGTGTAACAAAAGCTGCTGCTTAATAGACTCCTGTTATAATATGTTAAATAATCTTGATTGTGTCTGGCTTATAAGTATTCTACGTGGTAGTTGGTGACTCGCGCGGTCATGAAATTAGTTACTGTTTTGGCCAATCAGCAAGCGGTTATTTGACTTGAGATTGGAAAACAATGCTGCTGAGGTCACAACATGACTTCCCGTGAAATTAACTGCGTTCGATTGATAACTTTCGCAAGATCGGACTCTAGTGAACGAGCCTCATTCTTGTATGTCAAAATCAATTTCATTTTGTGGCTTTCTTGAATGCTGAATGTATTCTAACTGTCTCAAAACACGGCTAAATCTGTCGGGAATGCATTTCAGAAAACACAGCGACAAACACCAGGTATCGATCTATTCCCCGCCAAAAATTACCTTATGGCGCGAAATGAGTGGACATCCTACTAACTATGTCCTATCCGAGATGGAGGCGAAACCTAGATTTTAAAAAATGCACTTTCTTCTAAAAATTAGAAACTTTGAATCGCTTGGCATGGAAACTGAATGGAGAATGGCAATTTCGCGATCCGAACGACGTTCAAGCCCGGTAAGTTAATTTCATTGGATTATCATAACATGTAACAGAATAATTATTTACAAATTGTGTAGCAAAGGTTCAAGTTTACTTAACTGCTAGCATTTCATTAGGGAAGATATTAAACGAATTATTCTAATTTTTGATGATTAATTCACCTCGTAAATATAGTAGTAATTAGCTGTGTTTCGGTAACATGATTTGCTTCAATTCGGCTTACATTCTTTGCAAAAATCATGTAACGCAATCGTTGTCTATCCCAAAATAGGGCGGAAAAGTAAGGTGATAACGTTTCTCGTGCGGCCACAGGTCAAGTCCTTGCTTACTTACTAGTAAGCGTTACGGTATCGTGGCTATTGTAATGCCATTATCACATTCGTGACATGAAAGCTCTTAAAATCTTCTCGCTTTGTGAGAACGTGTCGTTTACATAATGAGGTTGAGAAATTTTATCACGGGGTCACGATCATTTGCACGTTAACCGAAGATGACTTGACAGTCATTACAAAAGATAAAGGTCATTTGATTGCTTTCTTAATATTCGGCTTTCGGCGCAGGTAAAAAGCGCGGCAAAACTGTTGGTGGCATTTTCTGTCAACGATTTCTGTAGAATTTTATGCAATCAGGCGCGTTTCCATCGCTGTGTTAACCACAGTGTATTCAAAACATTTCTCTGGTACGTGTAAGAGAATGAATGGAACTAATTTTTACTGTAAAACTACAACTGTTACAAAGCTTTACAAAAACCTTGTACATGTTGGGGGCTAAATAAAAGTAGTAAAGCCTCAAAGAAGAATATATATTTTACTAAAGATAGCATCCAGTTTGATGTGAAACATTACTGCACTTTAGCAGAATGTCCCATCTCTTGTTATCTGTTTTATCTGGTGTTGACTTAAATAAAACAGACAAATCTTAATTTAGCAATGACATGGCATATATTCTTTCATGTCATTGGTTATTTGAGGAACTTAGTTCCTGAAGAGTAAGGTTCATATTACAAACCCAAATCTGATTGGTTGATACAGTAACTTATTTCCCAAAGATCTCATTAAAAATGTATTTGAGATCTGATTGGTTTATTCAGGAACTAAGATTCCTAAAATGTCAAGTACATTTTAAAATGGTGAAGTACATTTTTAAATGGGGATGTGTTTACTATAATTTGACTTGAATGGATATAATTATGTACTTTCGTGACTCATTGAAATGCCACTCACAGTTCAGACATTCAATTGAATTTCAAAATCAGGTGTGGCAGAGTTTGCCTTAAATAGGATGACAGGATTTTCTTGAGCATATAGATGGACTGCAACATCACTTAATAACATTATTTTTGTCTCTTTGATCAGTTACTTTTTATTTTACTTTAGGTGAAAACTATATTGAACCTCCACAATCCTCTTCTCTACTCTTGACAAATTTAAGAGGATTTCAGTTGAAGCAATTCTCTTAGTAGGGGCATACTTTTATCTGTAGAACTAAGGAGAACACAAATCAAACCACCAGTTATTCGAAATGATTTTGAGTTGAAATATTTTTTTATTAAATTTAATTATTAATTTTATTATTTTTTATGATTAACATTTATACTGTTACAGTAGCATTTACATGTAGGAAGGTAAATGAAGCTGTTAGGTCATGTGCCTATGCTGTGTGAAATTTTCTCTCATTACTTAGCAGTAGACCACAATGTAATGGTAGTCAGACAGAGTGAAACACAAAATAGGGAATGAATTTTCTAACTTAAAGAGAGTGAGAATTTGCCAAAAATGCTCCTTTTTAGTAAAACACTCACACAAACTGCTAGCCACAACAGGATTAACAACCAGAAGCAAATAAACAATTTCTCCTTTTATAAAATGTACCATCAATTGACTGAGATACTTCTAGGTTTCAATATTAAGTTTTTAAGAACAGGTTATTACAAGTTATCTGTCTGCATGTCTCCTTTAATATGAAAAGTTAGCACTTGATCTTCCAGCTGTATGTGGTCTGTGAAATATCTCTCCTCTTCATGATTCATAGCAAAAACTCTATTTCAATAAAAAATTCTTAATAAGCTCTTTAGTTTTAAATGTCTCCTAACTTTCAGAAGCTTCAAAAGTTATTTTTTTATTATTTAATTCTTAGCTCTGAATTAGATTTGAAATTTGGGATCCTGTTATTTGACAGTTAACTGTGGGTAATTGGTATTTGTGACAAATTTCTGGCCTGCAAATCTAAGCTTGTTTAAAGCCAAATTAGATATATTGTACATCCACTATTAGAAACTCAAGGCAGATGTATCAGTATTATTTTTTATCCAAATTAAAAATTTGTGGTAGGGTCTTTTTAGCAATTTTTGACCAACTCCTCCTCGCAACATTTGAATAAGCCATTCTACTATCTACATATTGAGCAAATTCTTTCACCTTTACTCAGCCTTGCTTTCCACTCTCTTTCTCTTGCTTGTAGCAGATTAACATAATTGAAATTAAAATTGGTCTTCAAAAGATGTCATTTATTGGTATGAATTGTGCTCATCAATTGAAAGTAATTTAATAACTTTCTCACCAAATAGAGATGTGAGCTAAAGCATTTCATGAACTGCATATCCTATTCTAGAATTTTTTCAATCATATTTGCCCTCAAATGTTCTCACTATTTGACAATTGCCATGCCAAAGGAACCAAAGAAATTGTCCAATTGTATGAACAGAGTAGCCAAAAAACATGAAACTCATCATCATAGACATAAATAAAATTTTGTCAAACAGTTCAACTTAAGACAAAGTTTTATGTAGAATTTAGCTCAGTGAGAATGAAGTTAAATGCTAGACAGTTGACTTTTCTAACACTGTCACTGTTTCCTTCTCTTACATGCACTTTTCTCACGACTTGATAAGATGGCCTGGGCACCGGTAAGTAACATTTTCAATCACAAATCCCTAATTCAGTTACTTAGCACCATTTAGAGAGGGTAGTTGGCACAAGAAGTTGTAGTCAGTGAAGACAAAGATTTAATGTTGAAACTTTACCATCTGTTTCCCGGTTATTATCAATTCCAAGAACCCTAAAAAATATGTATTAATTTTAGCAGTTTCCTTAAACTTGAGAGGCCCAATTGAAGTATAGCATGTACATGTTTATTTTATTGTCAAACTTTGAGAACATTACCTTTATTTGTGGATCAGCGAGTGAAATTTTTATATTATGCTCAGGCATATTGGAGATTGACCTAGTATTTTAGCGTGTCATGCATTTTTTGGCATTAGTACATAGCTGCATTGTGTCAGCCTGGCATTTTTAGCTTTTAACCCTTAATCCTAAGATCTGATTGCTAATTCTCCCCTCTAGCTGCTACACATTTCCTTGTAAATTAGTAACAAGAATTTGGTGTTAGATCACAATCACAAATTCTACTTGATAAGTTTTGAGTATTCTCTTTACCTGTTAGCTGGATATTATTGAATATTATTTGGGGAAGTTACATGTTGATCACTTCTTGGAGTTCTTTAGGGTCCACCAATTCTAAGCACAATTTATCACAATTTATCTTAAAGTTTAGTTTCCTTGGTGACTCTGTCTTGGTCTGAATTAACCTCACTCATAGGATTGTTTGCTGTTCCTGTCAATATGTCTATGTTTATGTTGATTCCAAAGCCTTGTTGCATGCTCATTGTAAACAGTCATTCAAAATACACTCTTTATGAGCTGTTCTTCTAGTGAAAAAACTTTGAAATTTTGTTACAGAAAGCAGCCTAGTAGTGAAAATCTTGTTTATAATCTTAGTCAATGGACTTTTAGAAGAGATTAACAGATATCTTGTCCTTACAATATCAGTAAGCAAATTCTCCACACTGTTCACCAGTACGGTACTGACTAGGAGAGTTTGTTGAACGATCAGTAGCTTCTGCAGTTGGTGATCATTTGCTTTATTCTCAGTACTGTAATGTTTGATTCAGCAGTAAGAAGAATTAGATGCTTGTCACCCGCAGGGTTAACCAGCATTCAGTGTTCATCAGATCGTAGGAGCTGCAGACATTACTTATCAGTCAGAGAGTTTTTAGCTTGATGTGATGCTAAATTCTCAATTCTCAACATCTATTTATTGGTAATCAAACGATATAGGATGCAAGTTGGAATGAAAAAAACGCGTGGAAAACTTTTTACTGACAAAAACAAATTGTGCACTTTTTTGATCCAGTAAATAGCCACTGACAAAATTTAGAGCAATCACTGAATCCTCAACATGACAGATACAAATCTACAGGTGTTCTTAGCATGTAGGAATCTGGGTCATCCTCGGTGTAAAAACCTAAGGAGGGTTTCTTTGTTTCATGAGGTATTGTTTTGCTGTACGCTATTGTTTATAATGTTTTGTTGTCTTTGTTTTGTGTCACTCGTGAGATTCACAGGTTTTTACACCGAGGATCAGCCAGGAATCTTAGCTGTAGATAAAATTTTAGAGCAATTTTCAATTGTGTGCTGAAAGTAAAACGGAATTGCTTTGGGTTTTACTTAACTTTTCTTCTGTGACTTCCTGATGTTACTATCAATGACTGAAAGAATGAATGAACTATTAAGCTTCAACGTAAATGTGAATCTCATAATAACGTGACTGTTATTCCACTGTTCTTAAAAAAGATTCGATTCTCGTTGTTTTCATCAGGTGATAAGTGTAAAGGACAATGATAGTTTATCTTCCTTGCTATCAGTGGAACTGAAGTCAGATTTGCTGTTGATATTATCAGATGTACAGGGCATTTACAGCAGCCCTCCCGACTTGCCCTAGTCTCGCCTTCTAGACACATTCAGGCCAGCGAACGTCAGTAATATTGAATTTGGAGAAAAGTCACGTGTTGGCAGGGGAGGCATGGAGTCTAAAGTGAAGGCTTGGACTTCCAATAGTTCAAAACATGTTTGCAAAGAGTATGAAGGGGGAACTTTAGACAATTGACCGTCCATGAGCGAGGATTGTTAGAGCACCGGATACTCTTAAGGGGAGGTCAGGTAAATTTTATTGGAACGCAACATTGAAATTCCCATTCGCAAGCAACGAGTTGTCATTCAAAAACATGGTGAAAGACCAGTCTTTTTGATTGAATAAAATCACATAAAGGTACAAACGAGAAAGATACTAAATCCTGACGTAAACTTCAAGGCAGGCAGACAGGTACCGAAATTTACATGCAGCCAAATCCTTTCAATTTTGGACTATCCGTAAACAGCTACTTTTTTTCGATTATTCTCTGAGTACATTTTAGTTACCGTATGGCCTATAGTGCCGTTTTGAAAATTATCTGTAGTTTGAAAATATCTGTTTTTGGTGGAGAATTTTTTCGGATTATTGTGGACGCAAGGCAGAAAGATGACAGAAAGTCACAGCACTATGTGAACGGGGCTTTATGCTAAATTTAGTACGAGTCATAAATCGGTTATGATTCCTTTACAAAGGCAAGTTTGCGTTTGAATCTTTGGGAAAGAGAGATCGAAACAGTTTCGCGATTTTCTCTCAGAGAATAAGGCTTACAAAATAACGATGAATTATTTCAACTCTCGTAACTTAACCATTTTATTTTTACCTTGTTCATGACTGTTCAGGCTGCAGCCTGGGCACTAAAGAGCGCTACGAGTTTAGTTATAGCCAATGGTACTGGAAGTGATTACGTCATTCGTCAAGTCCTGGATAGCCGAAAGGTTGGAGCATTCTTCACTATGGTCGACGAACCAGGGCCATCTGTAGAGAATCAGGCTGCGGCAGGTACGTCAGAATGTACCTTAGTCCATGTCATCGTCATGTTGTAGTTTACCTTATAGTGATTGGTTGGAAACTTAAGGCAGCAGACCAACAGAGAACGCTTTATATTAGATCGGAACTTAATTGCGATACTTTTATGTTTAGAATTCTCAAACTCTAATGGCTATCTGATACAGAGTTGATCTCGGCCTTAACTTAAATATTCAGAAACACTGGAGGGACAGGATTCTGAAGTCAAACAATTAAAGAGGAGCTCGTGATGTCCACATAGGGTTCTGTTAAACTACTAATTTTAGATGCTAGATTGCGGGCAGTTTTTGTAAAAATGCCATATCAGCGTTTTCATTCAGTGTGCATCGTGAACTAGATACGGAGTGCTTTTAGTGATTACAGCGTCTGGTTAAACCTTTCAGTAACTTCCCCCCATCTCCCCTCCCTCCTGAAAACCTGTGGTAACTCGCATGTGATGATATACCGAGTGGTCCTGGTTGATCCTGTGACTGTAAATTTGCACCTTCTTCTCGGGATATACTAGTTTTATAAAATTGTTTGCTGTTATACTGTTTTTCTTTTTTTTTCTGCGTAAATGTGTTTTTCGGTTTCTTTTATTAATTCGCTTTTTTGTCATAGCTCGCAAAAGGGGAAGAGTAAGCACTGACCGCTGACCAGGTACGGTTGTAGACTATTAAAAATGCTTAAGGCCGAACATTTGTTTGCTATTAACTTAATTCCATGTTCAGGTCTAGCCTGCAGAGCAGGCGTAATCCTTTTGTGTTGTTCAGACGAACGGAGGCAAACGCGAGGCGAGCGTGAAGTAGCACGTTTCTCCCCTTGCACGCGACTGGCACTCCGCGCTTGTCTCGCGCTTACCTCCGTTCCACTGAAAAACGCCAAACAAATAATGTCTGTTCAGCAGGCTTATTTGGACCATTTCAAATTATCCAGACTTATAGGCAAAAAAAAATTAACGGAAAAGTTGTCGACGAGATGTTTGACCAAAATGACCCAAAATTCCCTTTGGCTGAGGGGTAGTGTTCGTTTTTGCCAACATCTCTCTTTTTTTGCCTTGGCCTAGGTTTGAAGCACGGCTTGAAGCTGACTCTTCTCGCGCCTCATCTATCATTTCAACATTCAAACGTCACGCGCAGTACTACAGTTTAAATGATGCGTCTTTGTTTTTCTTTTACATGTTTTGTCTAGCCGGCCAGAATCATTTACAAATTAGCCAACCTTCTTATCGAACGCAAGGATCAAATTGTAGATGCTAACTTTAAAGATCTGGACTACACTCGGTTTGAGAGACGCTTAAGTTCCCTTATGATGGGCAGATTACTTTTGACACCGTCCGTCCAAACTTGAAAACCTTGCTCAGGGACTGAGACAGATTGCGGATTCCTCGCACAACATCTTGGGTTGTGTGCTAAAACGAACCAAAATCGCTTCTGGTTTAGAGCTCAAACAAGAAACTGTTCCAATTAGAGTGCTTCTTGTGATTTTTGGATCTTGCCCAGCTGCTCTAGTGCAGGTACAGCTGTAGTAGGTTTAAATGTTTCTCATCTTTTTCCTTAGAGTATTGTAAGATTTAGAAGTTTACTTACCTGGTCTTTAGATATGAAAAGTATTTGTTCGTTCGTTCGTTCGTTTTGTTTTGTTTTGTTTTTTCTCTTTTTGTGTGTTCCTGTTAACTTGCTTCTTGATCCAAAGTAAACTGAAAACATAAAAATCCTGCTTTTATAAAACCCAAGGATTTTGAGCCTTACCCATGGAAAACGAAAGGAATTTTTTTCCTCTGGTTTTGTTTGTTCATGTATTTGTCTTTTCATAAGTTGGAATTTTTTTTCTCCAAGGTCGCCTCTTTAGTCATCAGCACAGGCAACGGTTTGCTTCTGAAGGGTGGTAAAGAAGCTTATCACAGCAATAGATATCTTCACAGTCTTGTTGCAGAGGCTTTGTCCATGTACGTTCCCCCCTCCCCCCCCCCCCAAGCTGTTAGTTTGGTAAGTTTTGTGACGGTGCTTAGGCTGATTAGCTGACACTAACCCATCATCCTTGTTGTTTTTTTCGCCTCAACAGACGTCAGTAAATGTGTACAATTTTTACTGTCATTTGTAGAGAGAGTCAAATAATTTCGAGATAGTAAACCGGCAGCAGTAACTTTTTCTAAAAGATTAAGACATGAAACGAGCCCTTTTAAACTTTTCATTCATCAATTTTCTGCTCTCAATTTAAACTTTCTAGTGACTACCATTGACTGACTTTCTCGCAGCCATTGGCTTTGATTCAGAGTTTTACTGCCTTGCAATTCACTTCGCACACTGAATGTGGACTAATTTGGTTTCAGTATATCTTTGATGCTCTCAATAATTACTCAGGTATGAACTTCGCAACTCTTTTGCTTTCCAAAACATGAATAAGCAAAGTGGGTACCCTGTTCCAGAAGTTCTCTCAGACCGCTTTTCGATTGGGTGTCGTAAAAACAAAACTCAAGTAATCACAAGGAGCTAATGACGGCTCAAATATAAAAAGCAAACGGCTGAGTGACCATCTCGCCTCTGGTTGTAGTTTTGGATCTGATTGGTCGAGGAAGTGGTACGAGGTTTTTGGACCAATGACAAGGCGCAGTAAATTAAACCAAGATGAAGACAATTCCGAATTTGTTTTCACACTCAAGTGGAAATTTCTCTAATAAATGAAGCGCGATGGTACGAAGAGCGTTGAATTAGGAAGGTTTGGCGTCTACCCTTCTCAAACCTCCTCTCCCTTCTCACCGGCGATCATTTCTCATAGAAGCCGTGCCACAGATCTGTGATCGAACTCTGTGAGCCGATCACACCCGTGTCAGTCCTGTAGTCTTTATATACTGACTGTGTAAATGTTATTCTTACTGTTAGGTCAGTACTCGAGAAGAGGTAAATCATCTTAATCAGTTGGATAAATACCTGGATGTAATCATCCTTCGAGGCTCCAGTGAGATGATTGAGCGCATTCAGACAGAGCAAAGAAATTCCTGTTCTTGGCATGCTTAGGGAATTGGCCACGTGTATGTCGACAAAGATGCAGATCTTGAAATGGCCACAAAGATTGGTGAGCATTATATAACTCATTATTGTACCTCATGCTTGGTGAAAAAGCGTTTCATTGCCGATTTTGCTCGATTTTTAATTGGAAGTAGTAATAACCCGCGGTTGCATTCGTTGCGCTTAACTTCGCTCTGTGATTGGTCCAGAAAACTTGCAGCATTCTTCCAACCAATTATCCTTGATTCGGGTGCGATTAACGCGACAAGAACCCGCATTCTGCAATCTTCAGCGATAACTTCCTTGATACTACTTGTGGTGCTTGTGTGGGGATCAACTTTACCACATGGCTTTACTTACTTCAAGGATCGTGAAATACGAAAATTTTGGCTTTTTTCCCAAAAACCATTTGGTAACTCCCGCTATTCAACTAGATGTTTAAGCGCGGGTAATATCTTTAAACCAAACCGTTCTTCAATGGCTTTCCGTTCTGGCTTAATGATTGCCGAGACAAACATTTCGTTGTGGGTGATCATGCTCGTACGGTACATCTGTTAAACTTGATTTTTTGGCATCAATCTGTATTTTGGTTGCAGTATACTCTATTCTTCCTTTGTGGTAATGGATTCCAAATGTGACTACCCTGCAGCTTGCAATGCTATGGAGACCCGTTTAGTCCACAGGGATCTTGTTCGGTCACCATTTCTGGAACACATGCTAAAAGCTCTCAGGGAAAAAGGAGTAAGTCGTTAACCTTTACACTATAACATCAGAATGCGCTTTTTCCATATTGCTCTCTATGCTTTGGGTGATGAAAAATGAATGCGCGAGAGAAATTCGCTTCTGAGAAATTTTAGAGCGTTACTTTTCAACGGTTATGAATTTTTGTGTTATTTTGCGCAATTGAATTTATTTTGTTTTTGTTTTTGTTTTTGTTTTTTTTCATCGCTCTATGCGTTTTAAGCGTCAAAATCACGAAATTTGACAAAACTATGAAAACACAGCTTTGAGTGAAATTGAAGAGCGAAGCTGTTTTATTATTATTATTATTACTTTTTTTTATTATTATTTTTTTCAATCAGTACGCTTTTTTTGTCCGTCGCTAACCTACGTAAGTTCGCTCACTACTCATGCTGGACAAAATGTGCGTCCTTCTTATTGAGACCACCAACTCACCAACTGACTCCGTTTGCTAGTTTTGTTCTTATTTCTCGTATTAATTTTGTTGGTTTGTTTAATTGATTTTCTTTTAAGGTGATAGTTCACGCCAGACTCAAGTTGGTCAAGACTCTACCGCTGGCTCCGGCTCTGGCCAAGACTACGGAGAAAGAATACAGCGAGTTGGAGTGTACAGTGGAAGTAGTCAGGACTACAGAGGAAGCCGTTGATCGCATCCATCAATTTGGAAGCTCTCACGCTGTCATTATCACTGATAATGGTAAGAATATCTTACTTAATCTCTTCGTAATCAGGGTTCTTTTCAGCTCTGTTTTTATCGCAATGATTTCGCGGAGCTATGACAGTGTGATGAAGATTATATCAGTGTTTTTGGTAATTCTCGTGATATTTAAGAGCTATTCACCGAGTGAGGGTGGCAATGCAGCGAGGTGAATATCCACCGCTAGCTACATGTAAGACACATTAGTCTTTCAGTGTTAACGCCACGCTTCATTTTAATTTGCCGCATGTGTTGACTAAGCGTTTGCTAAAGTTTTCATTATAACAATTCAACGTCCGTTTGTTTCCATTACGGGGAATTTCTTTCAATGACTCTAAGGTCCATTTTTGGAGGTCACTTCTGTTGGCCATCATCTCTACACTGTGATGTTTCGTATGTTTGTTTGTTTGTTTGTAAAAACCTTAAAGAGAATATACGTAAGCTGTGCAACGCAGAAAAATATAGACAACTTACTTATATTTTCCAAGTTTCTATGTTATACTACATATTGCTCAGTTCACAAATTTGTAAGCCGCGCAAGATACATTTATGGTTTGCGTTGTGTCGATTACTAAAAGTCCCTTATCAAAATATTTTATTTTTAGAGGGGACTGCTGATCACTTTCTAAAAGCTGTGGATAGTGCGTGTTTCTTCCATAACAGAAGCACTAGATTTTCCGATGGGTATCGCTTTGGCCTGGGTAAGTATGAAACAGTGTGCTTAGCTATTACAGGAACACAATTGCCGTTAATTAAGTAAAATAAAAGATTCAGTTTGTGGACCGCAAAATTGATCAATGACCCGATGGGAGGAGAAATTTGCTTCGGTTCCGGTAACAAGGGTTCTAGTTATGGAGTGTGAAGGGTTAAAAGATTATCCCGAAGGGAAATAAAAATCTTGTCGAATTTGCGGGAGGCTTAAAGCAAAAATAATGTAACCTGCGACGATCCTTAATTGGTAAAAAGGGATACTTTTGCTCATAGATATCAGAGGTCCGGGAAACAGGTTGCAGGCGCGCAACTACGGCAGTTATGGGATTGGATTTCTTACTTTGACATTGTAATGATGATGACATCCTCCATTCCCAGTGTTCTTCGTGTAGCGTGGCACCTTTCCAATTCTTTTTATGTAATCATCTGGAATTTAGAAGCTTGTAAACCTTTAACTTCCATCATTGACTCGCGGCCCGTTTCTCGAAGGTACAGTGATATTAACGGGCCGGTAAAGCTGTTCTGTTTCTGCGGCTACTGTTTCCTATAGGAGGAATATGTTGTTATTCAATGTGGGGTTTCTGAAGATTTGTAAATTGTGCAATAAAACTATCAGCTAAAGAAAAAAATGAACTGGTTAGAGTGCCAGAACCTGCGAATCTTTTCTCTGTTTTGATTGTAAAATATGGCTTCGGGCCTGTTCAGTTAATGGGACTTTCGGAAAACGGGCCCCAAAATTTCTCCTTAGGGAATTATTTATTGATCCAATACCAAATTCTCCGAACTAGTTTCATACTATTTGTATTGCTGCCTCTGAGGAGAATTGCTAATGATATCTTGGGAGTGAACGGGCTAATCTAATTAGATACGCATAGGTAGGATTTTTCAAAGGCGGTGGGAAGAGGGATAAGGACGCTGTCACGAATTTCCGCGCTCTTATGTGAAATGGCTCATACTGCGTATTTGCGCGTTTGCATTCAAGCGGCGAGAATGACGAACAAGTGGAGTATCTAGCCATGGAAAACATATTATGCCATGACGATCCTTTGGATTTGGGCAGTTTTCCAAAAGTGATTCTGAAGATTTGAATGTTGTTGACCTGAAAAGATCGTTTTACAAAGGGAGGGGAAATTATGCGCGCATCGGGACTCCTACCTTCCAGGTACACCCGTGAGTCCATTAGAACCTTGAAACCCCGGAATAGCTCCAGTGCTTTGGTCGTGGATGCACTTTGCCCGTTTTTCTACCTGTTGATTATCGTGGGTTTTGTTGCCCTGCGTAGGAGCAAAGTGTGTCGCGGAACTTGCTATAGGTAGCGGGGATGGGAATTCATCGAGTCCTTCAAAGGTACAGGATACTAAATAAACACCATTATTTTATTTAGGTGCTAAAGTAGGTATCAGCACGGGTCGTATCCATGCCCGGGGTCCTGTGGGTGTGGAAGGATTACTGACCACTGGATGAGTAATGACTGGCCAGGGACACACAGTGGATGACTTTGCTGATGGAGGCCTGGTCAAGTATCTTCACGAGACCCTCCCGATTGAAGGCACTCCTCAGGATTCTATTGACGAAGAAATGACTTCGGATAATGGCGAGAGCGAAGTAATACAGAAATAATTACGTAATGCTAAACGTGTGCTTCAGTTTGCGCACAGTACTCGTTAAACGAGTCAATGTTATACTTTTGATGAGCGTATGTTTTGAAACGTCCCGCCCAAGAACGTATTATTATGTTGAATCAATTTAACTATTGCTCTCATGCTTGTATCTCAGTTATCCGTTTTTGTGATCCAACTACAAACCGTAGAGTACAAATAACGCCAAAGACGAGTACAAATATCATGCGGTATTTGTACACCAGAGAACCCGTTAGACAGGTTTTCTCGCATCGCGCAAGCGAAGAATTGGATGAAAGTTACGAGAAAAAAGATGGCGGACAATTTGAATCATATTTCTGACGACGAAGAGTCGAAATGGATGGCAAATATAGATTTAAGTTTATTAGTTGAATCGAACGAAGAAAAAAAAGCTAGACGACCAGGAAACTTTTTGATTTATTGAAGAAAATAGAAACAGTAACACGACAACGCGTCAATTCCGTCCCACCTCCTGAAATAACAGTTTGGCGGGTTGAATAATAAATAACTCATTAGACGTTTGGTTGTGTAGTATCGGTGAGTATTTTTACTAAATACGGCACAACTCGTAAAAATACTCAGCAATAATACACAACAAAACGTCTAATAAGATATATATATATCCTATTGCTAGACACTGTAAAAATATCATTGACAAGGAACTTTTTTCTCTGTGGATAGCTAAAAGCGGAACCCCATTTTTAAGAAAATAGGAATATTTAAAACTGTTTGGTTGGCTTTGCGTTCGACTTAACGCAATCTTGATACCTTGTTTCCGTTCTTGTGCTCCATGCTCAAGCGATACTGATGAATATACCGTAATAATAACTGTACGTTGACCCCAATAGTTGACTGTCACGTTCTCAGGACAGACTATGCAAAGCAGAAAACCTGACTCTTGATTAAGGATACAAAACTGTACGAGAGTTTTCGTTATAATAATAGTTGTTATATTGGTACTACCGAGATGTTGCTGTTAACCCCGAGAAAGCAAGATATTGGTTTACTTCGTAATTCGGTTCTTAAGTCAATCCCGTGCATTTTCCACGATTGTCCGCGGAGGAAAGGGGCAGCTGAAAAGTCCCTGGTCCTGATGCCTGTTACAAGAACATGCACAGTTTGAAAATAGTTCTTAAAGCAGACTCTTTGTGTGTTCGGGGGGGAGGGGGGAGAGATAGGATCTGTGCAATCAGTTCTAACATGTGGAAAATGCATAGGACACAACTCTGCTATTTTAGTACGGTTATCGTTATCAGGCACAATGAGAATTACATGAAAAAAATTAATAAATAAAACGGAAGCGAATCGTTGAGACAGAATCGTTACGACATCAATGGGTTCTCTGCATCTTGTATTTTCTATCTGCCTTTTCGCCCTCCCTTCCTCTCCCCACGTACAAAACAAAGATCTGGTCGGCTTGCTGACAAGTACTATTAACAGAGTTTCAACTCGCCGTAGCGTATTGTAACGTGAAGGGTATTTTCTCTTGCGAAATACTATTTATTAAGTTTTATCACCGATGAAGGAGACAGGTTCCACGTAACAGAGACTAAATAATGTAACATTCAGAATAAAACCAAATGAAGCAAATACGTTTGATAAGTTCCTTTCTTAGCTGGTGCATATTCGCTCACGTTTAAACCAATCGTGTTCAAGCAAAATTATATGATGGATTAACTATCTGAACGGATCTTGGACATCACTGTCCGCCTGTTATCCTTTTTTCGAGAGGTAACAATCATAGTCACGTCATTTGCAGCCTGGAGACAAAAGATTCCGGTAGCCCGGCTAAAGATCATATGGTTCTTCACAGCAGTGTCAGTACGCTTTCCCCTATTCTCTCCCAGATCAGAACATGTGGACCGCTATGTAAAGAAATACTGCAAAGTAGTAGAATGGTTATAGATTTATTCTTCAGTTTAAACTTATCTTACGTTTGTTCATAGAAGCCAAATGGTCATATCTTTTCTTAATTAAGGTCGACATACTTCGAAGATGATACTGATCGTATAAAAAGTCATAATTGTTAATCACGCCCTTCAAACTGCCATACTCCTAGCCTCGGTCGGATGATGAAGTAGAAATATTGCGTCTCACTATGAGCCACACGTTGGTAAGTATTCCTTCGCTCTTTGCTTCGCACTAATTAAACGGAACAAAAGAGCAAGGACTAGAACCAACTTGCCACCGTGATACTGGAACATGTAACCATTGGACCTTACCACGTAGTTTCTACTGTAGCACTGTATCATTCTGTGTGAGTCCTACGAGTCTTATTCCTCTTTGTCTATATCTTCCTGCGTAGTAGGTGATGCCCATGGCTGACGTTCTCCTAAACAAGGCTGTGTGTAGAAAATTACGGCGTTAACATAAGTGTGTTCCAGAACACTATCCTCCAATCCTCTTGAATCTAAATGAGATAAACAATTACAGCCTTTAAACTTGCGGAATGGACTACCATTGTAAACAGTCGAATGTACAGGGCAGAAAAAGTGCAGATTCAGTTTCGAAACAAAGCATGCGTGGTTGGTTCCTTGAGGTCCCTCTCATACATGTCTACTTACTGGGTTATAAATCCAGGAGCTGATGCAAAGGGTGGGGCGATGTCCAAATGATCGACAGCGTAACCATTAGCATTTAAACCAGAAAATTCAACACCCAACACCAGGAATATAACACTTGTTCTCCTTAGCCAAATATAGCCTGTTGCCACTATAAATATTCCAGCTAATAAACCTATGGACAGAATCGGAGAAGATTCATCTTTAAGTGAATCTTGAAGTCAAAATTTAATCCACTATCAAGTGAGGTTTACGCATGGCCCGCATACATCTCTCCACATACGCTCAGACTATAAGTTTTGAAAATCTGAAAAGTTTGTTTTGACTTAAATGGAACGCCACAGATTGGCGTGCGCGAAATACCACAAAAACGATTCTACAATAAAAAAAACTTTTCATTTATTTTCTCAAGTCAGAACAAGAAACTCACAATTCATCGAAAACATTACTTATTTTCTCTTTTTTTTTTTTTTTCACTGTTGTCACTTTTTTTTTTTGCAACAAATGCGCAGAATGTTCGTTTCTTTTTTTTTGTGCAATAAAGGCGTACAAGAGAACCAGAGCCGGATGGCTTTTTCCCGACCGGCTCACGTCAACCCGTCCAGCCCTGCACACGTCAGCTTTTGTTACACTTTCCTATGGGATTCCGCGAGCGGGGCCAGACGGGTCATATGATAATTTTACTAATCCCTGCGACAAAGACGATCATATGCGAGCCTTAACAGAATCATAGTTTATGCTACTGGCCTTAGCGATTGCTAACTAATTACAGATATACAAATGTAAGTATTACCTGCCTCGTAGAAAATTTTCCTTATTGTACCAACTTTACAAATCTTGTATCTTATGAGCATATCAGCTGTTATTCTTCCTACTGGACCTAGAATGGCTTTAAACAAATACGGAAGGGCTGCTAGGAATCCGGCCAGTCTGAAACGAGAAAAAAACAGACATTGTCTTTGCGTCGGCAGGTGAATTCATAACTTTTATGTACATCCTAAAAAAAGCATACGTCTCTTTGGTGGTTTTGATGTTTTCTTCGTTTAGCTTTTCATGTCTTAGTCTTGCCTAATTTCTATGAGAATTTACTTTAAGGAGATGCGGAGAAAAGGTTACTGGTAAGGCTCATTCTTTCAGCGTCTCGAGTTGGCCCGCCTGACCAAGACCAACAATGTGGCAATTAGAGAAAAAAAAAAAAGCAAATTTAAAAACTGCCAGGGAGCTGGATTAAATCAAAGTCATCAACAATGGATAGTTCTCATTTGACTTTAATCCATGGGTTTTAAGGACCTTAATCACAAAATAATGCTCTCAAAAATAAACATCTGACAGAGTAATGGTAGCAAATTTTAAAATGTCGACTATTTCAGCGATATTTCCTCGTCATAGATCTAACAGAGGGTAAATTAATGCTCAAGACTTCTTCTAAACTTTTCAAAACTCGCCACAGTTGCTTGCCTAACTCTAGAGAATCATAAGGAAAAATGCTTATTGTTTGACTTTGCCGCAGATGCCTGATCCAGTAAGGTGACAATTTTGATGACAGTTTAATGACATATGACAATATTGCAAGAAATATGCACTGCCCGCAGTCAGCAAAGGCTAGTCGAGGCGGGCAGTGTTTAATACATATGTTAAAAAATATGAAATAAAAAAGATTTACAGAGAAGAGATTCAAAATTCTAGACAAATTACACCTCAGGGCAGGAAACTTTCTTTTCAATTCACTTGTCCCTTTGGGCAAGTGTAGTGTGTATTTTACTAATGTCCGGACCACAAAACTACTTGTCCCAAAAAATCGGCAACAGCAATTTAGGGTTTCAAAAATCCTTTTTATCAGTTCAACAATGCACCAGTTAAGTGGAAATCAATGGCGACGCTGAGCGAAGAAATCAAATACACAGCTTGCGCAAAAAAGAAAAGAAAGTTTATTTCCTAGGCTCTTAGTTGTAAAATACGGGAAAAAATGACTTATTATTTATCCAAAGTCAGGCAACGTTAGAGCTCTACAACTTAGGCCTAGTTTATACGTCGATTCAGTCGAATTTAACTCAGACCAATTTAATTCCATTGAATTCGTCGTTCCTTCGACGTAAACCGTGGCGCGGTTTTATGCGTCGAAATCAATACGATCGAATTTAATTCTCTTCCCAAATGCAGTGCCTCGGGTCGCTGCGGGCTCGCCAAAATAAATTGAAATACATCAAGAAAATGTATGGATTTCATTGGACGCGGCGCTAGTGGGACGTTAAAACTGAAGACGCGTTATTGCTATTTTATCCGTCTTACCAAGACGGATAAAACGTCAAGGAGGAATTGAATTTACCAGACGAATTTAATTCGTTTTAGACGTCGCGCTATCGTAAAATTTAATTGCTTGTGGGACCTTGAATTAAATTCGACTGTAGCGCGACGTATAAGCTAGGCCTTACTTGTTCAATCGCACAACTTCGATCATCTTTTTCCTTGTCCGAGTGGAAAAGTCACCCGTCTCGGACGTTCGGACGGGCCAAGTTTCCTGCCCTGCAACTACATTAATACATTTAAGATACGGCAAGAAAACAGAACAAGCTGGGGTCTTATAGTTGTGCTATTAAAGTAGACAAATCAATATAGTCGTCATATTTTTCGAGTCTCTGGAAGAGGAAATCATGATTTTTACTTTTAAAAATGTATTGTGATAAGGTCCAAATTACATAAAACATTACTTTGTGTTCTATAATAATTATGTGGTTGCCATGACACCAACACATGAGAATTTTAACAGTGAGAAACAGTGATAAGAGTTTCTATCAGAAGGTCAACCAGCAAAACTAACATGTATTGTAAATAGTAAAGGAGACAAAACACTATTAGATATGGTGTTAATGCTAAAGTAATCTAAAATTGTGGACAGAGAAACTAAGTTGAGGTAACAGCTAAATGCAAGCTTGGTGTTTGTCTAAGCCTGTGTATAACAGTACAGCATGTATATGTCACACCATTTTGACCCCTACTTCATTCTTCAATGTTGTTTTATAAGTGACTGTGGTTTTTTTTTTTCTTCGATAACATTGATGCTAATGTACATGTACTGTAGATTAGTTTTATTCACATTATAGGGACTTTTGACCCCAAAATGCGCAAGTACTTTGCTGAAAACAATACCATTAATACTCAGTGTAACAGTACAAGACTGCTGGTTTAATTAATAGTACGAGCATATACAACTTTGTAAGGGGTTTTAGGAGGGCTTATAAATAAAGGGCCTTACAAACACAATGTATATATCTAAGGGAGCTTACAAATGCTGTATTTACTGACGCAAATAATGATCTCTTTTTTTTTAAATGGCCAGAGCAGCTGCTGCTTGTGAACCGCTCGACGTGGTTATTGCGAGTTGTTGGTTTGCGGCAAGATTACTGAGTTGATTTTGAAAATGGCCATTTCTTACCTATTGATTGCGTTTTTTATTTTCTTGAGATCTCAAGACACAATAATAGCGTTCAAAAGATATATTTTTAAAAGCGAAGACAGATATGACTCAGTTTTACTTCCTTTAAAAAGAATAGACAGCATTCTCGTCTTCTGACTGCTGTCATCAAACTATTTGATTCCGAGAACACCTTCATGACGTACAAAGGAATGACAAGGACACATCAAAACCAGTTGCCAGACACTTTATCTATCTATAATCATTCTAAGCAGTGTCAACGAACGCTGTTCATTTCTACTAATTCATTCTTCTTTTTCTCGTCACCCGGTTCCCACACAGCGTTTAAGCTCCACTTTCTGCATATAAACACACACAACACACGATTCTCCCATTCGCTCTGAGTAAGGGCTAACGCTCCAAACGTCAGCTTTTTAACTCTTTTACGGTGGTGGCCAATTTACAATTTCAACTTAGTTGATAAAACCAAATTACCATGTCACCCCAACTGACGCAGCACCACAGTTTCTTTAGAAACTTGCCCCTTTTATTCCTTAATTTTGTAATTTAGAAAACGGAGGAGATTTAAGTATGTTGAAGTCATACATGTTTTTACTCAGAGTGTTTGGAAGGTGTATTTAGTAAGCTCAAATAACAAATTGTAGAGGAAGCATGATCATTTTTTGCTCAGGTTGACCGAGGACAATAATAAACAGAACACTTAACTGTCCGAGATAAACACAGGTGCATGATGTTGTCATTAGTAAGCTTGGAAAGAAATTAGTGAAGGACCCAATTTTGTTTATTAACTCAGTTGCAGCCTAAGCATACATGCAAGTCATTAAGTTAATTGTTAAACACAAGTCATGGTTTCTTTAATTGTTGTTTAACTGCAGCTATAGAACTGAAAAGCATTTCTACAGCTGACTGCATGTATACTCTTTCATCAACAATTCCGAAAGAGTTATTTGAGGCTTGATGCTCACGATGATGTTAAGGATTTCCTAAATCTTAAAAGGAATTAATAAAGAAATGATCTTTTATAAGATGTTAAACTTACTTGAACCGTTTTCAAATGGTTCCAAAGGTTGTACTTCATAGAAATCACAGACAAGTGCAGCCAAATCATCTACTCTTCATCAACTTACATTGTGTCATCTGCTATAAAAAACAAAACTAAACTAAAACAAAAACACGAGGGAAATGAATTCAATTTTTCATATCCTTATCAGCAAATGTGACTGATTAACTGTTGTTCAGTTATCACAGAAGATATAATTTTAATGAAGCAAATTTGACCTGCAGATGAAATTTAAGCAAAGAAACGATCCTCACAAGTAGACTGTAATTCATATAATTATTACAAGCAATTGCAGAAAAAAAACCAGAAAACATTCAGGCTTTGAAAGGATTCGAACTCCTGCCTCCAAGATACTAGTTGAGCAGTCTACTACCAACTATCAGCAACAAAGCCACATGTTAATAGGCAAAATTTTGAAGATTTTCAATGAATAATCAATTTGAGCTGCAGGTGAAAATTAAGCAATGAAACAGTCCTTGCAGGTAGACTGGACACTACAGTACCAAAAGAGAGAACTGAGCCATGAAGCCAGATTCAGAGCAAAAACTATGAACAATGAACTCATTTGCCCCCAAAAGCTAAAAAGGAAAGATTTTCAACAAGGGTTGTCATAGGGATGCCCAGCATTACTACTGAAAGCTTAATCCAGTAAGGTTCAAATTACATAAAAAATTTTGTGTTGACTTCTATAATAAATATGTGGTTGCCATGACACCAACACATGAGAATTGTAACAGTCAGAAAAACAACTTGAACAGTGATAAAAGTTTCCATCAGAAAGTCAACCAGCAAAACTAACATGTATTGTAAATGGGAACAAAACACTATTAGATATGGTGTTAATGCTAAAGCAATCTCAAAATGTGGACAAAGAAATCAAGATGAGGCAAGAGAGCTGTCTGTCTGAGCCAAATATATGTACAACTGTACAGCATGTATGTCACACCATTTCGACCCCTAATTCATTCTTCGATGTTGTTTTATTGGCAACTGTTTTTTTCTTGGATAACATTGATGCTGATTTACATGTATTGCAGATCAGTTTATTTCACATTATAGTAACTTTGGACCCCAAAATGTAACAAATACGTCTGTATACAAGTACTGCACTGAAAACAATACCATTAATACTCAGCATAACAGTATAAGACTGCTGGTTTAATTAATAGTCTGAGCATATACAACTTTGTAAGGGGTTTTAGAAGGGCTTATAAATAAAGGGCCTATTTCATTCTTCAATGTTGTTTTATAAGTGACTGTGTTTTTTTTTTCCTTGGATGACATTGATGCTGATGTACATGTACTGTAGATTAGTTTTATTCACATTATAGTGACTTTTGACCCCAAAATGCACAAGTACTTTGCTGAAAACAATACCATTAATACTCAGTGTAACAGTATAAGACTGCTGGTTTAATTAATAGTACGAGCATATACAACTTTGTAAGAGGTTTTAGAAGGGCTTATAAATAAAGAGTCTTACAAACACAATGTATATATCTAAGGGAGCTTAAATTTACCAGAACAGAAACACTTTCAATTGATACAAGCTGTGGCAGCACTCGTCACCATATGTTTTACATTTGAGAAATTGAATTCATGAAAATTTCAATTCATGAAGCTCTTGATACATTTTGTTTCTAGTACACACTGTAATTCAATACATATATTGTTCTGTTGTGTAGTATTGCTGAGTATTTTTACAAGTTGTGCTGTATTTTGACAAGCCCATGGGGCAAGTCAAAATACAAACAATGAGTAAAAAACTACTCAGTGATACTACACAACAAAACATCTAAGACGAGATTTATTATTCAACACGCTAAATTGTTATTTCAGTGTGAGAGAATTTTGTAGATATTTCTGGAGTACAAATATCGCGTGATATTTGTGCTTGCATGACTTGCACGTTATTTGTACTCTTCAAAACACAATTGGATAATAAATATATCTTATTAGTCAGACGTTTTTTGTGTAGTATATTGCTGAGTATTTTTACGAGTTGTGCTGTATTTTACTGAACTAGCCCATAGGGCGAGTCAAATACAAACAACGACTAAAAATGCTCAGTGATACTACATAACAAAACGTCTAATAAGAGATTATTATCCAACACGCCAAATTGTTATTTCAGTGCCGGCGAATTTCGTGGACATTTCTGAAGTACAAATATCGTGTGATATCTGTACTCGTCTCGCGCGTTATTTGTACTCTACAAAGCACAATATTGGATAATAAACGTATATCATACTGACGGACCAAACAGCTCATTTTATCGATTTCTCGCCTCACTTCTTGACCGATACTGAGGGAGTTTAAATGACTTTGCACTATATTTCGATGGAAGAATTTAGAATATTTAAAATAATCGCCTAAATTTCGTGGTGTTTGTTGTCACTAACAAATAGCAAAACGAAAAAATCAAAAGGTTGCATGGTCTATGTACTTTGAGTATAGTCCAACGAGGTTAGGTAAATGGACTGGAGGTCATTGTTTTGTCGACCAATCCATTGCTTGGTGATCAGTTCCTTCAACATTTGTTAAAGGATAAGTACGCAGTGGTACTAATAAGATACATGTCATAGACATTGAATAAGGTGAAAGTCTTGTTATTAGACCTCACCTGTCAAAGTATAAATTCGAATTTTCATGTCACGTTTACGGATACGAACTCTAATCTTTTTTACTTATGTAACTCTTCCATTTTTAGCACAAAGACACTAAGAAACTTTCAATGACTTTCTATTTAATTTGTTAGCGCGCTTTGTTTGATTTCTGTTCCGTGACTAGCGAATATCCGCTCAAAGCTAGCTACATAAAGCTCTGTTCATTTCTATTTCCCATACGTCAAAGTGTAAGAACTAAATTCGCCTTCTATAAGCAAGTAGCTCAGTTGCGAGGAGTCACTGTAGCGAAAGCATTTCGGAGCCGAACGAAGTTTAGGAGTTCTCTACCCCGGAGTCAAGATCCGATTTTTTAACGCCTGTGCTGTACAAAGACTGCCAGCTTAAGTGAATAAAGAGTTTGATGCTGCTACTTGTCTAAAGTTCAACACTGTGGTTACACTGGCGAACTCCGGTGCACAACACCACGTGTCTGCGGCATCGGGAACGCGACAGTAAAAAATCGGATCTTGAATTACAGAGAAGATTGAGGTAAGCCGTACCTTGTAGATTTTAAGGAAGGAGCCTATAAATCATGAATAGAAACGGAGAAGGATTAGTCAGCGAAGGAGCGCATGGAGAACACGAACCAGAAAGGAGGTCACGAAAGCCGTCACGAAAGGCTTTACAAAACGCAGTAGAGACAAAGCGTTATGAGGTTAAGACTTTACAGAAAAAGCTCCTTAACAAAATACAGGCCGCCGAGGGCCTTGATGACAGCGGCAACGTAGAAAGTGTTTTGCGTGATCTCGCCACGACATCAGAAGGATTAAACGTAGTAGTACAGGAGCTGCTTAGTTTATACGCGCAGGACGTAAACCATGACTTTGGAGATGACGTCCTCCTCACTAATGAAACCCTAACGCTTCAACGCGCTTACGCCTTAATGGAACGATTAAACAATAGAAAATCCGACAAATTGCTAGAGATCGGTTCTGGCGTAAGTCATTGTTCGTCACGCAAAACCAAATCCGCCAAGTCCCTGTCCTCCGCATCTTCAGCAAGCACCGCGAGAATCAAAGCGATCGCAGAAGCCGCCGCAGCACGCGAAAGCGCAGAATTCGAACGAAAGATCGCAGAAAAGGAACTTCAACGCCGAAAGCGTGAGGCAGAATTAGAACGCACTCGCGAACAGGAAAGGGCACAGCACGAAAAGGATTTAGCTGTTCTCGCGGCGAACAAAAGGGTCGCAATGGCAGACGCGAAGGTCAAAGGTATCGAACAGGCGATGACAGATGTCGAAATAGGAGAAAACCGTGAATTGCCCGGTGTGCCAAGGGTGAACTTCGAAGAGCGCGTTCTTGATTGGGTCCCCACGATTCCCAGCCCAGAAACCTTACTCGCCCAAAAAGGGCCACTTGTTCTATCGCAAAGCAAGCCAATTCAAAACGCCGCCTCCCCACAGTTTCCTGGCACGTCAGTGCCAAACTTACCCCGGCCGCAGATCGATGACAGTTCACAGCACGTACCCATCATCGCCTCGACTCCGATAAGAGACGTTACCGGAAGTCAATTAATTGAGACTCTAACGTCAGTAAATCAACAAATAGTCGCCGGTTTAGCTAGACAAAACTTTCCCAAATGTCAACCAGACATTTTCAACGGAGATGCCACGCTTTTCCATCCATGGAAGGCCGCATTTAAAACCATGATCAAAGACGCCGACGTTTCTCCCGTGCAGGAAATAAATTATTTGCGAAGCTTCACTAGCGGGGAACCGCAGCGGTCGGTCGATAATTTTAGAAGACGACAAACCGATCCAGTCACGCTACTCCAGAGTTTGTGGAAGGAGTTAGAAATTCGCTTCGGTAGCGCGGCTATAATCACTAACGCCTTACTGGAGCGCATGCAAAAGGGGGCTATGTTTAACGAAAATGACAACGCAAGATTGCAGCATTTCGCGGACCTTTGCACTGACGTGGAAAGTCAAATGTTGTGTCTTCCTGGCCTCGCGTGCCTCAACTACCCAAACGCGATACAACCTATAGCAGAGAAACTCCCGCCCTCGCTCCGCGGAAAGTGGGAAAAGGAGATTGCGAAGCACGCGGACAATAATGCAGGCGCCTACCCCAGCTTTAAGAGATTCGCAAAGGTCGTCCAAATGCAAGCCAGATTGAAGAACAACCCCAACATTTTGGCAGGAAACAAGCCTACCAACCCCCCTCCCAGTCGCCCTGCGCCCAATGCAAGTGGAGTGAGCCGGAAAGCGCTTAAGACGAACGCACACCCGTCACTAAAGAAACCAGAAACACGATCGAGAGAGAGCACGAGGAGAAAGCGGTGCCCATTCCACGACCGCGAGGGCCACGACTTAACCGAATGCAAGGCCTTTGCTGAGAAAACCTTAGATGAAAAGGTAGAGTGGATAAAGGGAGCTAAGCTATGCTTTCGCTGCCTATCTGAGGGTCACCAGGCCAGCAGGTGGGAGGCAAACGTTAGCTGTGACGTATGTGGAGACGAAAGGCACATCGCTCTGTTCCACAGAGTAAAAGAGACTCAGGCGAGGACCCATAGTGATAAAGAAAGAGAGCACACTAACGAGGCGAACGTGAACAATAGATGCACAGCGATTTGCGACTCGAGTGGAGGCCGATCCTGCAGCAAAATCCTATTGGTCGATGTCTACGACAGAGAACAGCCGGACCGCACTCGGCGCGTGTACGCTATCGTTGATGAGCAAAGCAACAGTTCTCTCATTAGCAGCGAACTTGCAGACGAGCTGGGAGCGGTCGGACCTCCGGAGAAGTACTATCTGTCCACTTGCAGTACAGAAAGGGAACAGAAATATGGCCGTCGGATAACTGGGGTGGCAGCGCGATCAATGAACGGAGTCGAGTCGATGCTACCAACGTTAATCGAGTGTGATAGCATCCCACAATACAAGCGCGAAATCCCTACACGAGAGATGGCGAGGAGATTTCCCCACCTACAAGAAATCGCCGACGAGATCCCACCATTTGATAATGCAGCCGGCATTCATCTCCTTATTGGAAGAGACTCGCCCGAGCTTCTCAAGGTCAGAGAGTTTAGAAATGGACCCAAAGGTGCTCCCTGAGCTCAACGACTTACTCTTGGCTGGACGATAACAGGCCAGATGTGCTTCAACTTCGTAGACGGCCCGGCCTACGTGCTCGTAAATCGCACCAGTCTCCACATAACCAACGCAGATGACATGGAGTTAACAAAGATAGGTGGTTACGAGCTGGTACCCTGCCCTAACAGGTTTTCAGTGAAAGGGAGCTTGACACAGATGAGTGTAGAAGACAACGTCTTTGCTGCCACTAGGTATGACAATCAAGTCGCCCCGTCTCGGGAAGACCGAAAGTTCCTAGAAATCATGGAAAGAGAAGTCTGCAAAAATAGCAAGGGAAATTTGGAGATGCCACTCCCCTTTCGTCAAGAGAAAGTACAAATGCCGAACAATCGAATTCAAGCAGTCAATCGTTTAAACGGCCTATTGCGCACCCTTAAAAGAAAACCGCAGATGCAGTCCGACTACTTCAACTTCCTGAAGAAATTTATCGAGAAAGGCCATGCGTCAATGATACCAGAAGAAGAGTTGAAATCTGAACCTACGCCCGGTAAAGTTTGGTACCTACCCCACTTTGGCGTCTACCATCCAAAAAAGCCAACACAGATCAGAGTTGTGTTCGACTCGTCTGCGGAGTATAAAGGAGTTTCGCTGAACAAGACCCTACTACCCGGCCCCGACCTAATGAATAGTCTTGTCGGCGTCTTAATGCGCTTCAGGAAAGAGAATACAGCCATTATGTGTGATATCGAGCAAATGTTTCACTCCTTCCATGTCACCCCAAAACATAGAGATTTCCTACGCTTCCTCTGGTTCGAAGACAACGATATCTCCAAACGAGTTATGGAGTACCGTATGAACGTCCATCTCTTCGGTAACGGCCCAAGTCCCGCAGTAGCGACCTTCGGCCTCAGAAAAACCGCGGCTGATGGCGAGGAGGAATTTGGAGAGGAAGCAAAGAAGTTTGTGTGCAGAAATTTCTATGTAGACGATGGCTTAGCTTCGACACCAACACCACGACAAGCCATTATCCTAGTGACCAATACACAGGCCATGCTAGCGAAGTCTAACCTACGACTTCACAAGGTCGTCTCTAATTCCGTAGAGGTCATGGAAGCCTTCCCACTAGAAGATAGGGGAAAAGACATCCGCAACCTTGATTTGCGTCAAGATTGTCTCCCCACGCAGCGTTCGCTCGGAGTTTACTGGGACCTAACAAAAGATGCCTTCACCTTCAAAGTATGCTTACCCAGAAAGCCCTTCACCCGCAGAGGGGTCCTCTCAGTCGTGAATGCAGTATACGATCCACTTGGCTTGGCCGTCCCGGTACTCCTGGAAGGTAAACTCCTACTCCAACAACTACTCAGCATGGGGAGAGGGAAGAATAACAATGCTACCCTAGGATGGGACGACCCACTCCCAGACAGTCTCCTACAAAAGTGGCAGCGATGGCGAGACTCCCTCGCCGAATTAGAAAGGGTCACAGTGCCCCGATGTTACCACCCAGCAGATTTTGGTAGAGTCGCTCAGGGAGAACTACACGCATTCTCCGACGCTAGTAAAGATGCCATAGGAGCCTGCGTTTACTTACGCTTAGTCAACGATGGCGGAGAGGTAGCCACGTCCCTTGTGTTTGGCCAATCAAAGGTTGCTCCCCTACAGACTACAAGCATCCCACGTCTGGAGCTCTGTGGAGCCGTGCTAGCCACACAACCCGTCGCTAGAATATTGAAAGAAATAGACATCCAAATAGATGACATTAAGTTCTACACCGACTCGAAGGCAACTCTTGGCTACATCCAAAACGAGAGCCGAAGGTTCTATGTCTACGTCGCCAACCGAGTAGAAATTATCCGTAGGGTCTCCTCACCCGATCAGTGGAGGTACATTGAGACAAGTGACAATCCCGCGGACCTAACCACACGTTGCCTCAATGCGAGTAGTCTGGCCGACTCAGCCTGGCTGAAGGGACCGAGATTTCTCAGAAACCCAGACGCGGTACAGCCTCAACGAGAGAATATTCAACTAGCCGAAGACGATCCCGAAGTTCGAAGAGAAGTGATAGCCCACGCATCATGCATATATAAATGCAGAGGCCTCGGAGCGGGGAGATTTTCACGTTTCTCCAACCTCCACTCCCTAAAACGCGCGATTGCACGCCTCATTGTCAAAGTTAAAGAGTTCAGGCGTCAAAAGAATGAACAAAGGCCACCGAAAGCCAGACAAACCTTCAGGAGTCCTACAGCAAACGAGCTAAATCAGGCAATGGACGCGATAATCCGGGCAGCGCAGAAGGAAGCCTTTGGCGCAGAGTAAACGAACAAAGATCTCACGGAACAGAAAGAAGGGGAAAGATATCAAAACACGGTAAGGAAGAGAGCCCTGAAGGGCTCCCAGTTTTACGCGCTTGACCCGTTTATCGACGCCAATGGAATTGTTCGGGTGGGAGGACGACTTAGGAGAGCAGAAATGGAGTATGGAGAGAAGCACCCTGCAATCTTACCAAAAGACCACCACGTGTCCGTCCTCGTAATTCGACATTACCATAAAGAGGTCCATCACCAGGGTCGACAGATTACGAATGGCAAAATTCGCCAAGCCGGCTATTGGCTGATTGGAGGTCATCGCATGGTAGCGAAGGAGTTAGCTTCTTGTGTGCCCTGCAAGAAGCTGAGAGGCCCCCACGTAATCCAGAAAATGGCTGACCTGCCCCAAGATAGAACCGAGGTAGGCCCACCATTCACAAACGTCGGCTTCGACGTCTTTGGTCCCTGGACCATATCCACAAGGAAGACGAGAGGTGGCGCTGCACACTCAAAGCGTTGGGGTCTTGTCTTCACGTGCTTGAATAGCAGAGCCATTCATATAGAAGTACTAGAGTCAATGGACGCCAGTTCGTTCATTTGTGCACTGAGGCGCTTCTTCGTCATACGCGGCCCAACAGCCGTATTGAGGTGCGTCAGCGGGACAAACTTCGTTGGGGGACACACCGAGTTAGCCGAAGCCCTTAAAGAAATGGACGAAACAAAGATCGAGAGATTCGTGACACAACACGGTTGTGAGTGGAAGTTTAACCCACCAAACGCATCCCACTTTGGAGGCGTATGGGAAAGACAGATCGGGACCATCCGCCGTGTTCTGGATGCCATGCTAGCCGACCTCGGACCAAGACAGCTGACGCACGAAATCTTGAGCACTTTCATGGCGGAAGTCACCGCTATTGTAAATGCACGACCCATTGCAGCTTTGCCTTCAGACATCAACGACCCGCAGCCCCTGTCACCAGCCATGCTGCTTACAATGAAAACACGCCCACCAGGACCACCACAGGGCAACTTCCTGCCCCCGGACCTGTACGCGAACCGGCGTTGGAGGAGGGTCCAGTACCTAGCAGATCAGTTCTGGTTACGGTGGCGCCGAGAGTACCTCCAGAACCTCCAGCCAAAAAGAAAGTGGTACGACGCCCGAAGAGACCTGGCCCCAGGTGACGTCGTCCTTATGAAGGAAGACGGCCAGAATCGCAGTGACTGGCCTATGGGTCGAGTTACGGAGGCCATCTGGAGCGCAGATGGCAAAGTAAGAAAAGTGTCACTTAGGATTGTGAGAGAGGGTAGAGGAAAAGTGTTCCTACGCCCCATTAAAGAGCTCATCCTGCTGGTTCCAGTAGAGGCCCAGTGACAGACCCTTCGACCACGGCAGAGAATTAAAGGACAAACAATTAGTAGAGCAAGGATCATAGACGATCCTTGGGCGAGGAGTGTCACGTTTACGGATACGAACTCTAATCTTTTTTACTTATGTAACTCTTCCGTTTTTAGCACAAAGACACTAAGAAACTTTCAATGACTTTCTATTTAATTTGTTAGCGCGCTTTGTTTGATTTCTGTTCCGTGACTAGCGAATATCCGCTCAAAGCTAGCTACATAAAGCTCTGTTCATTTCTATTTCCCGTACGTCAAAGCGTAAGAACTAAATTCGCCTTCTATAAGCAAGTAGCTCAGTTGCGAGGAGTCACTGTAGCGAAAGCATTTCGGAGCCGAACGAAGTTTAGGAGTTCTCTACCCCGGAGTCAAGATCCGATTTTTTAACGCCTGTGCTGTACAAAGACTGCCAGCTTAAGTGAATAAAGAGTTTGATGCTGCTACTTGTCTAAAGTTCAACACTGTGGTTACACTGGCGAACTCCGGTGCACAACACCACGTGTCTGCGGCATCGGGAACGCGACATTCATCCGGGACTGGTTTGAAGTTACTTCCCACATCCGATGTACAGAGTGAAGAGGAGAATACACTTTTTTTAGAAAAGGTTGCCAAATGTAACACAGCTGTCGAAACCAACCGTCCTGACCATACAGTGCGACATCAATACTTTCAGTATTGAATCCACAGCCGGCCGCCATTTTGAATGTGGTTGCTAGGTAACTGAGTCGAGAGGAAGTCATAGCCAATCAGAAATAAGAAACCGCATTCAAAGAAATCTTTGCTTTTCATTGGAAAATCTGGATTTTGGAAATCCAGATTTCGGATTTTAGGGTGATTCCCTCGTTTTGCACTGCGCAACCTTTTCTGCTCATAACATTGCGACATCCAAGATGGCGGCCGTTCTTCCCGCTAGCGTGAAAAGGACAGACAAGGGACGCTTTGGCGGAGCAAAAGCTTTTATTCGTAATAAGAATGCCGCAAATCGGCTAACACTTCCAGGTCTGCTCTCGAAAAGCAAGAAAATGAAAAGGAAGTGCGTGATCCGGAAGTCTGCAGTAGATTTCCACTTCGCGGCCGTAGAGTTGTAGAATTAAATGTCCTCACTGAGGCTTTGGACGGGAGCTGTGAAGCGTGTGGGGCAGCTCTACGGCTCTCCGACTGCGTAAAAGAAACAGTCTCTGGGCTAGGATCACTACTCTACATAAACTGTTCAAACTCCGAGTGTGGAGAGACAAATATCTGTAGAAGAAATAAGACCCACCGCAGGTAGCACCGGAACAACGCGAGGGAGACCAATCTTTGATGTAAACACGAAGCTCGCTGCGGGTTTGTTTACATTTAATGTTGCTAAGCCTTGTTTTCCACAATAAAAGCACCCATTTAACATCTAGCCAATTTTTAAATAAATTTTAACTTATTATGCTGATTTAAAAATCGACATATTTATGGGGATGCTACACGCAAGCGTAGGTCCTACTCACCATCACTTGGAGAGTCCACGCTGAAGGCTCGCGAGAGGGAAGTAGGGCCCGAAGTTGAAAAGTCGGCAAAGGAATCATGTCTGAAAAGTTTAGAAAGCAAAAGAAACCTGTGGAAAGAGGATAATGAAAAGGAAAATGTGGCGATAGGCTAGGAGCGTCATATGACAGGGGATGACTGCAATCTCAAAACAATATCCACCTTACACGGCAGTTTGTGAGGAAACAAGCACGGTGACGCCGAATTTTTTTTCAGGTGTTTGCTAAGAACAGTCTAATAAAGAATATTTTTGAAGAAAAAAATTTTTTTAGTAGAACATGATTTTTTTTGGGATAATAGTTCCGTACTTGGTGTATTTTGGCCAAGGTCAGGATTCAAGCTAAGAACGGAACTGTCCGAAAAAGTGAAAAATCCCCACAACCAGGCAATCAAAAACAGCTAAAATGAAGCAATACTGCTTATTTTAATAAAAGACGCTTTAATTTCAAAGTAAAATTTTGTGTCTTTCAAGTTACTAAGGCTAAACTCTGATAAAGGTGATTCGAAATTTTAACGCACAACCAGGGAAAAATATCCCATTTTAGGAACCTGCTGAGGTGTAAACAAGCACGGTGACCCCCACTTTTTTTATTTCATGAATGTTTAATATACCAAATTTCGAAAACAGTTTGATAGTCGAAAAATTTGAAGGAATTTGAGTTAGATAACTCTAGAGTCGAGTTATCTAACTCACTCAAAATCCTTGGGGTCACAATTGACGACAAGTTAACATTTGCTGATCACATTCAGAGTGTCATAAAAAAGGTCTATGCCAAGATTGGTGCCCTTAGGAGACTCAAAAAACTTATACCTGTAGATGTCTCCCTATCACTCTACAAGGCTTACATACTTCCTCACCTGGAGTACTGTAGTCCGCGATTGCTTGGAATAAATAAAACACTGAGCTCTAAACTTGAGTCAGTCAATAAGTACGCACTGAAAACTTTGCTTAATCTTGGTAATAATGTTGATTACAATACAATCTTAGCTAAAAGCAACATGAAAACTCTAGAACATAGGCGATTTTATATTTCCTTGGTTTTACCTTTTAATAATAAAAATTAACGGTAGAAAACTACGACGTTTCGAAGTCTGCATGACCTCATTATCAAGTAAAATGTTAAAACTGATGTAAAATTGTAGCTCAGAGATTATATACAAATAAAATGTGATAACTTCATTAGAATAATGAGCGTTCATTGTTATTGGTGTTTAGCATGTCAGATCGTGCAGTATATGTTTAAATAAATACTTTTGCACGTATTGAGTCAGACTGCGTGTTTAGCTTTGGTTTTTGTTCGCGAATGAATAGCATTTCGTGAATTAGGCAGTCCATTTTTCCGCGGCATTTCTTGAGAACGGAAAACATTTCCTCTAGGCTAGTGGACGCTACACTGTGGGCTTCTTTCAGATGCTTGCCAATGACAGAGGCTTTATGTTCTTCTATGCGTTGATGAAGATGGCGTGTGGTATAACCGATATAATCCGCATCGCACGAATCACATTTAAAAGTATAAACAACGCATTGGTGGTTAATTAAAGCGGACTTCTCTTCTTGTATCTTGAGCTTTCCCTCGATCTTACGACTCGTGAAAACTGGTTGTAGGTCAGTTCCGATTTTTCGGCCAAGATCTTTCAGCTGATGTCTTACTGTGTCGGCCGATTTTTGGTCTTTAAATGGTAAAGTTATTCTGACAGGTCTTTGTGTAGCCGCGTCAAGTTCAGTTGGGGTTTCGTGACGGCTTTGGATCGTAGAACTCGTGTACCAGGCGATAGCTGAGTTGATGAGTTTCACTGGGTACTTAAGCTTAGTAAACATCCGCTTGAGATGCTGGCATTCCTTCGTAAAAGATTCTTTCGTTGATGACAGGCGGTAAGCTCGGTTCAGCATTGTATTCAGCAGAGATCTTTTGTAACGCTGATCGACATGGCTCTGGTAATGTAAGAGCAGTCCTGTATCAGTTGGTTTATGATATACGCTTGTTGTCAGGTGGCAACCGTTTTTCTCAATCATCATACCGACGAATGGAAGCTTGTTGTTTTCAGCAATTTCCATTGTGAACTGTATGGCAGGATGGCATTCGTTCAATGTTGAAAGGAAGGCTGTTGCGGCTTGAATATTTGGCATCGTGGCTAATGTGTCGTCGACGTACCTTTTGTAGAAACTTGGTAACTTGTTGTTGCGATCCAGTTGTTCTTCAATGGAGCACAGGAAAACGTTTGCCATAAGGGGTGCCAGGGGCGAGCCCATGGCCACACCGTCCACCTGCTCGTAAAGTTGACCGTCGAACTGAAATAGCTGATCTTTGGTTGCTATTCTTAAAAGTTCGGTAAGACCTGTCTTTGTGAGGTTGAGACCATGCGTTTCATTAAACCAGTTGTTTTTAAAGGCTTTTTCAGCGATGATCTCAATAGTCTCGTCGAGTGGCACGTTGGTAAATAAAGCACATACGTCATACGACACGAGAATGTCATTCGGGTTGAGTGGTGTTTCCCTTATTACTTCGGCGAAGGAGAAGATATCGCAGATAGTGTGCTGATTTAATGAAAGGGGCTTAAGCTTCTCTTCAAGCCACTTGGCCAGGGCGAAGTTGTAGGTCCCAGTCGATGATAGTATCAGTCGCATTGATAGTTGCTGTTTGTGAGTCTTTGGAAGACCATAAAGGTGAGCAAGCCGGGAACCTTTGCGACAAACTATGTCAGCAATCGGCTTTGGCAGGATTTTTCTGACGACGGACTCCAGCTGTTTTTCTTTTTGTAGTAAGGGATGGTAGTGTTTAGGAGGCCGGCCGCGTGTTTTTGGTCTTTCTGTGTTGATAGGGGTGAACTTCGTTGTGTCTTTGATGGAAGCATCACTTAGTAGACGGATGTACTCTGTCTTGTCCATTACTACTACGCCAGATCCTTTGTCGGGTTTTGTAATGACAATGTCTTCCCTTCGTCTAAGCTGATTTATGGCTTGTTGCAGTGCTTTCAGCACACTATCTGGGATATCTTCTCCTTTGCCGAAGTGATAAGGGAAACACCACTCAACCCGAATGACATTTTCGTGTCGTATGACGTATGTGCTTTATTTACCAACGTGCCACTCGACGAGACTATTGAGATCATCGCTGAAAAAGCCTTTAAAAACAACTGGTTTAATGAAACGCATGGTTTCAACCTCACAAAGACAGGTCTTACCGAACTTTTAAGAATAGCAACCAAAGATCAGCTATTTCAGTTCGACGGTCAACTTTACGAGCAGGTGGACGGTGTGGCCATGGGCTCGCCCCTGGCACCCCTTATGGCAAACGTTTTCCTGTGCTCCATTGAAGAACAACTGGATCGCAACAACAAGTTACCAAGTTTCTACAAAAGGTACGTCGACGACACATTAGCCACGATGCCAAATATTCAAGCCGCAACAGCCCTCCTATCAACATTGAACGAATGCCATCCTGCCATACAGTTCACAATGGAAATTGCTGAAAACAACAAGCTTCCATTCCTCGGTATGATGATTGAGAAAAACGGTTGCCACCTGACAACAAGCGTATATCATAAACCAACTGATACAGGACTGCTCTTACATTACCAGAGCCATGTCGATCAGCGTTACAAAAGATCTCTGCTGAATACAATGCTGAACCGAGCTTACCGCCTGTCATCAACGAAAGAATCTTTTACGAAGGAATGCCAGCATCTCAAGCGGATGTTTACTAAGCTTAAGTACCCAGTGAAACTCATCAACTCAGCTATCGCCTGGTACACGAGTTCTACGATCCAAAGCCGTCACGAAACCTTAACTGAACTTGACGCGGCTACACAAAGACCTGTCAGAATAACTTTACCATTTAAAGACCAAAAATCGGCCGACACAGTAAGACATCAGCTGAAAGATCTTGGCCGAAAAATCGGAACTGACCTACAACCAGTTTTCACGAGTCGTAAGATCGAGGGAAAGCTCAAGATACAAGAAGAGAAGCCCGCTTTAATTAACCACCAATGCGTTGTTTACACTTTTAAATGTGATTCGTGCGATGCGGATTATATCGGTTATACCACACGCCATCTTCATCAACGCATAGAAGAACATAAAGCCTCTGTCATTGGCAAGCATCTGAAAGAAGCCCACAGTGTAGCGTCCACTAGCCTAGAGGAAATGTTTTCCGTTCTCAAGAAATGCCGCGGAAAAATGGACTGCCTAATTCACGAAATGCTATTCATTCGCGAACAAAAACCAAAGCTAAACACGCAGTCTGACTCAATACGTGCAAAAGTATTTATTTAAACATATACTGCACGATCTGACATGCTAAACACCAATAACAATGAACGCTCATTATTCTAATGAAGTTATCACATTTTATTTGTATATAATCTCTGAGCTACAATTTTACATCAGTTTTAACATTTTACTTGATAATGAGGTCATGCAGACTTCGAAACGTCGTAGTTTTTTACCGTTAATTTTTATTATCAAATGTATTTCTAAACATTCTCTGATTTACTTTTTAAATGTATGAAATGGAACGGTCCGGAATATATTAAAAACTTTTTTAAATTGCGGGAATCTAGATATAGTTTAGGGAATAAAGGTGTAAATCTAGTGCAACCAGGGTATAATAATAGATCGTATCATAATTCCTTTACATATAAAGCTAGTCACCTTTGGAACAGCTTACCTAGAGAAATTAAAACAGCATCTACGCTTAGCGATTTTTGTAGTAAACTTAAGAATTTCGATTTTAGCACTCTAGGACCAATCTGTAAATGTAATACATGTAGTTGACTTTTATTGTACGTACACATACATTGTCATTCTTATTCATATTCATCTACTGCAATATCTTTCACCGAACATAATGTTTAGACTCTTTTAACTATCAATATTAATCACCTACAATTTTACAATTATCACTCGTACTCTAAACTTATATATTTTTACCTATAAAGTTTTAAGTACTTCTAATAATATACCTTTAATTATAGTCAATTTATAGTCTACCGTTTTATACATGAGCCTCTGGCTTGGGCGATTGGGCAGCCATGCCTCACGTTAGACAATAAACTTTGATTGATTGATTGATTGATTGAGGAAATTACCTTGAGGCAAAACGTGGAATCTAAAAACGGAATAAGACGCTGAGAAAACCGTCCTCAAGCTGGATTCCAATTGAGAAATCCAATTCAGGAGCGCGTGGGTTTTTATGTTTCACGACATTTGAGAAATCCAGAGAGGGATTTGCGAAACTGCAACTGTTCAACGAAGGGTCTCCCTAGAAAGTTTCTTTCTCTTTTGACTTCAATTTCGCTTCTCCCCTCTCCCCCCCCCCCCGCGTTGTTTTGTTTTCACGCCTGGTGTGCGTGATTTTTTGTGAACTGGCCAATCGCGTTAGGGACATTGGGCTTGGCCTTGACAGTGAAAAGAGGCTGTCGCGTACATTTTGCTCTTGTATCTTAGTCTTTTTTATTTATTTTCAGTACGCAGTTTACTTTGGATTGCTGTTGTCTAATTCCTCAGTTTGGAATTTTTACAAGCTTAAGGAGTTTTATTCAACTAACCAATGTGAATTTCAATGACATAATTTCCAGGGAGAAAAATGTTAAAATAAAATGTTAATAAATGTTACTAAATTGTTGTGATTTTAGAAATTTCTCCGTTGTTCAGCTCTGCTCTGAAATTATACTGAAACAGTTGTTCGCCTCAGCTTCGGTGAATTTTGTCAAATAATCTCCTCGAATTCGTGGCTAAGGAACTACCTTAAACGAGCGCACAGTACTCAAGGTCGTGGCCAAGTTATACGATCCACTGGCTGAATTTCACCTCTTTTCACAACGATCAAGACACTCTTCCAAGATTTATGCAAACTGAAAAATGGCTGGGACGACCTTCTCCAAGAGGGACTTTCTTACAGATACTCGCCATAGTTATCTGATCTGTCAAAGGCCGTCGGTATCCAGATCCAAAGATGTTATCTTTCAGACGAGAGCGTAATTTCAATTCAATTACGCGATTTTGGAGATGGATCGGAAGCTGCGTATGCGGCAACAGTTCACGTAAGAGTTGAGACGAGACAAAGAGTCTACATTTGGTTATTGTTGTCTTTAAGTTTTCGTTCACACCTATTTTAAATCCCTCAGTTTGGAATTTTTTACGAAGTGAAAGGAGTTTTATTAAAACTGAGTGTTGTGATCATTTTAATTACTTATTTTCCGTTGTGAAGAGTGCAACTGTAGGCGAATGATGAGTTAAAAAGCGTTCAAGATGACTTGGCAAGGACAATGGTTAGAGATTTAAGCAAATTTTTTTCTTCAACGAGTTTTCTATGAAGCGTCTTTGAAAAGTTCCTTTTTCTGGAAAAATGTGTGCAGCGATAACTTTCCACTGAAACTTTCTGGTGAAAGAATCCTGTAAATAAATACGGCTTATGCTTTTTCTCTTATACGCGTGTTCTCTTTCTCTCGAATGTCCACATAGAGTCATATATTTTTAGCGCTTTGTTTAGCCAAAGACTGGAAACATTTTTAACACGTATTTGTTTGCAAGTGTCTTATTTCTTGACTTTTCCTCGCTCACGGCGCCCTAAAGGGCTTACAGCAAAATGTGCTCGTTAAAAAGTAATTCTGATTCCATTAACTATATCAAATATCATAAAAAATTATATGCCTGCCTCAATGAAGCAAAGAGAAACTGCTCACAGCAAAGTAGTCGAGGCCAGGCAATTGTAAGCCACTACATTAGTATAAACTGAGTTTGATCAGTTAGGGGAGCATAGATACCGATCACAGACACTTTCTAACAAGCACCACAGGAAATAAGGCAATCTATGAACTGGCTTTAGGGTTGGTATGACATTCGTACTTAGCTGCCCGTTTCCGATATTGACGATGATCTTTATTCTGACAGTCATACTCTACGAAATGAATATTGATAGATGATTAAATAAGTAATAAAAGGCAATAGAAAATAATTAAAAAGCTGACGTTTTGAGTAGAAGCTCTTCGTCAGAGCGAATGGAGGAATTGTGGGTTGTGTGTGGGTCTTATGCAGAAAGTGGAGCTACGCTATTGGTGGGAACATGGTGACGAGATAAACATGAATAGATTAGTAGAATGAAAAGCGTTCGTTGATACCTCTGGGGTTAATAGTGCCCATTTGAAAGATAAAATTTTGTTCAAGAGTTTTGCGGCTCTCCGAGCTACCTAAATGTAAGGAAATACCGCAGACTGCCATATGCTAGTCAGAATGATTAGGTAGATTAAAAGGTCTAGCGTTTTTCTCGTCACCTTGTTCCCGCTAATAGCGTAGCTCCACTTTCGGCATAAAACCCCCACACAACCCATAATTCCTCCATTCGCTCTGACGAAGGGCTAATGATCGATACGTCAGCTTTTTAACTCTTTATGGTGGCCAATTTACAATTTCAACTTAGTTGATATTACCAAATGACCTTGTTACCCCCACCGACGCAGAATCACAGTTTCTTTAGAAACTTACCCCTTTATTTAATAGAAAACAATGTCTGTCAACATCCTCTTTAAAATTGCTAAGATTTTCCTTCTGTGACCGAGGCAGGTTCTGATGTTGTTATTTGAACAACGAGACAGACTTATAGCCACAATAAAATCTATTTATACAGGAAAGTGCAAAAGAAATAATACTGATAAAAAGAAAGGGTGATTGCAAGCAAATCCTCAGTAAAATAGGTCACTAACTTGAGGTTACATGTACTGGAGTTACTTTTTTGTGACCAAGAGGTTCTGAGCTTGTAAGTGCTGGTCTTGATACTCTGAACTACTGAGTTAAACTAACTAACTTTACTTCTTTTATAAGGAATCGAACAATAGCAGGAAATTCTCTAAAAATTTTGGAAGTTAGGTGTGATTATTCTAAAGGAAATTTATGATGCAAATCCTGTGTGTATGATAATTTGGTTATCATAGGAAATAGTTAGGTGTGATGGTGCGACTTAAAGGAAATTTATGATGCAAATCCTGTGTGTATGATAATTTGGTTATCATAGGAAATAGTTTCTGAAGATGTAATTCTAAAATTATAACAAAAATATTGCAATGTCATGCGCAATTGTGAGCCTGGTCACACACTCCCCTGCTTAACACTGTCGTCTTCGACATGTACACTTAGTGAAAAATTAGTAACCTAAATATAAATTCCATATAATGCTAATAAGGTAGTTATCACTAAATATACTGAAAGTTCATTGACTGTAGTAGTTATGGAACTTGTTACTGCAGTTCTTGGTTGTTTGAATTTATTGTTGTGTTTTCCAGCTGTTTTCCTCTTTGTTCGTCTTGGTGGTATAGGTACAGTTTCTGATTCAGGGTTCTCTGTTCGGGGTACTGATTCTGCTGAAGTTATTGCATCTGAATTAGGTTGAAAATTGGTAATTGTTCCTGTGGGCAAACATGGTCATTTGTGACTGGAACTATAGGTTCTGTCTCACTTGGGGTGACTGTGGCTGCTGTTGGGCTTGTGTATCCCTTAGGGAGAATTAACACAAATTCTTCATCTGCATTGTCGTCTTGGTCAGTTGCAATATTGGAATCTGTTGAGAAGGGTTTGACAGGCTTAGGTCTATGTTCGTTCTGTTCCTTCCTAGGAATGACTGTGCTTATCCTCAGGTTACTTCGATGCACTTTCTTAATTTCACCGGGACTATCCACGGGTTCCACTGTGTAACCTGATACAAGGCTGTCTTTTGGGACATTGACAACTTTGTACAGAATAGAATCCCAAGCATCTTGAATCTTGTTACGCCCACGTACATGATTTCTTAGGTAGTCCAGTTGTCCTTTCTGGATTGGGATGTCGTATTCTCTGTCAGAGTGTTGTTCATGTCGCTTCTCAGCCTATTGCTTGAGGTGCTCCCTTGCTCTTTGGTATGCATCTCTCAGTCTTGCCTGGTGTTCTGTTAGCCAATCAGCATGGTTTTCATCAACGTTTTTATCTTCACCCAGGAGTAAATCAATTGGAAGTCGAGCTCCCTGTCCAAACATGGGAAAGTGAGGACTGTATGTTGTAGATGAATGTGGTGTAGCATTGTAAACATACAACAACTCTGGTAGGTATTCTGGCCATTTACGCTTTTTTGCTGGTGAGAGAGTTCTAAGCAGGTCATGCATTGTTCTGTTGAACCTCTCGCATTGTGCATTTCCTTGTGGGTGGTACGGGGTCGTTCGTGTCCTCTTGATTCCATAAAGTCTACAAAGCTCAGCGATAACTTCACTTTCAAAGTTTCTTCCTTGGTCTGAATGAATTCTGAGAGGAATTCCATACTTTAAAAACCATTCTTTTACAAGGACTTTAGCTGTTGTAGTGGCTTCCTGATCTCTTGTTGGAACTGCACATGTGAACTTTGTGAAGACATCTGTCATAACAAGGACATTCTCCCTTCCATCTGTTGCTGGTTCAAGGACTGTAAAGTCTATTGCTAAGATTTCAAGTGGCTTGGTTCCCAACAGGCTTCCCATAGGTGGTCGAATCCTGGGATTTGGCATCTTTGCGACAGTACATCCTTCACAGTTCTTGATCCAATTCTCCACATCTGAGTAAAATTTGGGCCAATAACATCGTTCTCGAATCAGTTGAAGGCTTCTCTCTCTAATCCCTGATGTCCTGTATCATCGTGCAGGCTGGTAATGACTTTTTCTCTCAGAGTGACTGGTAACAAGAGTTGTTTCAGTTCTCCAAGTTTAGGATCCTGTACAATTCTGTATATCAGACCTTGGTCTCTTGTAATTCTATTCCACTGTCGTAACAGGGTGACACACTGGTGGGAAAGTCTTCTCCTCTCATCAAGGGTTGGTTTTGTGCCTTTCTCCCAGAACTTCATAAATTCCTTGATTGTAGGGTCTGCCTTTTGCATGTTGATAAGCTCTTCCTTTGTATGGGTGGGGAATGATGTTGTAGCAATCACTGTATCGTCTCTAAGTAACTTTTTATTTTCATCTGATGTTAGATTGACTGTGGAGAGATTAAGGTCTGGTTCATGTACGGCCATTCGTTTCACTTCTGTTGGGATGGGTGTTGTTACAATTGCATGACTCAGGTCAGGTTGTACAGGAGTTGCCAAGGTGAATATGGACTCTATATGTAATAGTTCATCTTCTCTTGACTCTTCTGTTTCGTCCAGCACTGGTCCATCAGGTTGACGTGATAAAGCATCAGCGTTTGCATTTGATCTTCCACTCCTGTAATTGATAGTGAAGTCAAATAAAGCAAGCTGAGCTGCCCATCGTTGTTCTAAAGCACCAAGCTTGACAGTTGTTTGCAAGTACTTCAGAGGGTTGTTGTCAGTGAAGACTTCAAATTTTGAACCAAGCAGGTAGGTCCGGAATTTCTCAGTCACTGCCCATTTTAGAGTTAACAATTCCAGCTTCATGGAGCTGTAATTTCTCGGGTTCTTTTCACTTGGCCTCAATCTTCTACTTGCATAGGCAATGACTTTGCGCTGACCATCCTAGTCTTGGGACAGGACTGTTCCAAGTCCAACATGACTGGCATCTGTTTCCACAATAAATGATTTGTTGTAGTCTGCAAAACCTAACACTGGCGCATGAGTCAACTTTGTCTTCAAGGCATCAAATGCAATTTGACATTCTGAGTTCCATCGCTTCATAGACGGGACATTCTATTTTTTTCTAATTTCAGCTCGTGCAAACAGTTGTTCACTAATTGGTGAAGTGGTCCAGCAATTCTTGCAAAGTCTTTGAAAAATCTTCTATAATAGCTGCAGAATCCAAGGAACGATCTAAGTTCTTTGACAGTTGTTGGTGGTTTCCACTCTGATACAGCTCGCGTCTTGTTAGGGTCTGTTGTAATATCATTAGATGAGATCTGGTGACCTATATAAGTGACTTTGTGCTGGAGGAACTTACACTTCTCTGGTTTGAGCTTTAGGCCATGTTATCTGAGCCTTGTGAAGACTCTGTCTGGTCTCTCAATGTGCTCATCAAAGGTATTAGAGTAAACAATGATGTCATCTAGGTAGACGAGCAGTATTTGGAATATGTAATCGTTCAAACAAGTTTGCATAAGCCTTTGGAAGGTGGCAGGACTGTTAGTCATTCCCTTGGGCATTCTGTTGTATTCAAAAATTCCAAACGGTGTTATTAAAGCAGTCTTGTGTCGGTCCTCCTCATTCATAGCAACCTGATTGAACCCACTTGCCAGATCCATTGTTGAAAATAATTTTGCATTACCGATGGCATCAACTGACTCTTCAATTCTGGGTAAAGGGAACTGATCTCTGATTGTCTTGGCATTCAGACGTCTGTAATCAACACATAGCCTCAAGGAACCATCCTTTTTTTCTAACTAACACAATAGGGGCAGCTTAAGGACTGTGACTTTCTTGGATGATACAATTATACAGAAGCTTTCGTATGTGATCCTTTGCCTCTTGAAACTGGTTTGGTGGGATTCTACGGTACGGTTGTGCCACTGGTACTTCATCTATGGCTGGGATCTTGTGTTTGACTGTCTCTGTATAGAGCGGCCACGGAAATATGATAAAGAGACTTGACATGTTATGTATCTTTTTTAATTCTTACTTAATTTTTTATAATTTTTCCCTTTCTTAACGGCTCACGCTTACCCTTAAAATTCAATCTTATTATATTAAGTATTGCCGTTAATGACCTTTAGACCCCAAAATCACAAAGCACGCTTAGGTCTCCTGTGTTGATACGTTATATGGAAAAGTAGTGATAACGAAATATGGTTGATTTACAACGCTAACTATTCCGAAATGTGAATATTTTAGACTCTTTGTGTGTCCGGTGCAATTTCTGGTGATCTCTGCTGTTTTGGACTTGCTTTGCCATCACTTTTATTCCTACTAGACTCCGTATTATGGAACGTCATTTGTTTTTCCATAAGATTTTCACCAATATGTCGATAACATATGGATGCGCGCAGTGGTGAGCTCAAAGTAAAAATGTAAGTTAATCACTTCCGAGGTTTCATTGGTAAGAGGACGTAAAATTTGGTGTTTTAACGTTTTAGCTCTGTATGGGACAGCTAGGAAAGTTTTACAACACGCTTGTTTCGTTTTTGAGCTTTTTACCATGAACGTGGCCCTGGCTAGACGGGTTACCCCACCCTGAGGCGTTTGCGTGGCAAATTGTCAACTCAGCTGACAGGGTTACCCTACCTGGTAGACCGGGCTACCCGCTTAGGCGGGTCATCCCACTTAAGCGGGTCACTCCACTTAGGCAGGCTGCCTAACTTCTCTCTCTCTCTTCTAACTTCTCTCTCCTCGCACGTCTACTGACGCCACGGTCACAAGAACCTGCTGATTCGCTGAGATTTGGAAGAAAGCATAGCTTTCTTTGCTGTTGCTTGTGTATAGAATCGACCTGTCTCTATGTCTTTGATAAGAACTCCTAATTGAAAAGTGTATATTTCATCAAAGTATAGTGGAAAAGCCTCTGTTCAGTGTTTCATGAGGGTTTCTAAATGCACACATGTGGCCAAATTTGCGTATTGTAATTGGTTTGTAACTTGTTAATAATTATTGAAGAGCTTGAGAAGTAAGAGATCGTAGTAGAAGGCAAAATGCGATAAGAATACCAGTAACTCACTCGGTGGCGCAACTTCTACATTATGACGCCATGTGTGATCTGGCAAATGCATGGAAGCATGGAATAAATTTTGTTGATGTCACACAAACTTAGCTGAATGAAATGCATCAACAAAAGAGGTGGAAAGCTACGCTTTTCTGCAATCGTTTTGCTCATTGCTGCTTATGTTAAGTCGGGGATTAACAATTTTCAGTCAAATCTATCACAGTTTCTCCGAGCTGTAAGGCTCTGTAACCGACTTGGCGCGAGCACATAACTTCGTAAGACTAAAATTGCTCAACTTCAAAAGCAGTTTTCGGATAAATAGGGGAGTTTTGATGCATTCCATGAAAGTCCTATGTAAGGGAATAATTAGGCGTACCTCTTGGTCCGGTGGAAGCATGGAATAGTAAAAATATAAATCAGAGAAAGTGGTGCGGTTCATAGTGATCTACACCCTCGACAAAAGGTCCTCTCATTCTTACATAAAATACAAAAATAGAGATTGTATATCAAAAAGTCAAGGTTAATCTTTCAATTCTCAGTTTTTCTAGTTCACATAGTATTAAAGACGTGCCGCATGGCATTACAGAAAAAAATGGACTTGAACTTTTCTCTTCGAGACGCTGCAAGCACATGGTAAGACTACCATGTTGAAAATGTGTGAGAATAATGCACCGGACCCTCTTGTCTCACTAAACAGATGATAGATTTTTTCGCAAGAAAAAAAAATTCCTAGTGCACCTGCCCCCAAGTGGGAAATTTTTGCTTACCTAAATTATCTAAACTTATAATTATGCTCAAAGAGTGAAGCAATGCTTCGCTTATTAGCTCAATCTACTCTGCATTCAGTTTGGGTCAGTTATACCAGAGCGGAGTACTGGTGGCTCCTTTTCAATTCAGTACAAGATTTAAGATGGAAAAAAACATGAAACCTGAAACAAACACAAATCAAGAAAGGGTAAACACCACAGCGTACACTATTTAAACATTAGAGTATTTCTGTCGAGGAACTATCGGCTGATAGTTGCCCCGCGGAAATTTAATGTTCTTAAAAGAAATATGCTAGTTTTAAGAACATCAAATTTCCAAGGGGCAACTATCAGACCGATAGCTCCGAGACATAAACACTCTATTGTTTTTATTGTTTACCTCTAAATTTTCTTCCGCGCCTACAGCTTGTCACAAATTTCTAGAATTCGCAACCGTACATTGGCTAAATAATACGTTATACCTGTCAGAATTGAAAAGTCACTGTTTTTCCAATCTGCCTAACTTCGCGGCCGTCAAACTATTCAAAACTTTTAACTGATGAGTACTATCAAGCAAGGTATTTTCCGCGGACAGGCACTATCCATCCTGGTATTTTCCGCGGACGGGCACTATGGGCTGATAGTGTCTCTCCACGGATGAACACTATCGCGTCACGTGATCGATTTAAACCAATAAGAACCGGAGAAAATTTAACTATAATGAGGTGAACTATAATGAGGTACAGATACACGTGGGTGGTTGCTAAGCACGAAAGAGGCGTAAGAGTTGCGCGTGGCGATAGCCGACAGCGACTCTAGCTTCTTGAGTGCTCAGCAAACCTCCCCAAGTGCATTAATAACTCAACAGTGAACGCTGTAGCGTTTACCATTTGTTTTTTAACATATCATCGATACATTGTAGCAAAATAGTTTTCTTTTATTTAATAAAATCTTGCGTGACCAGAAAAAACAGGCGCGCGCGGAGAACTAGCCTTTGCATTTACTCACGTCAGCAGCGTACACTAATAGGCAAATGGTGGACGCTGAATTGACCAGTCAGAGCGCGCGCTTTACTTTGGTTGCGTTATAGCCGAATTTAATTTCTTAAGAAACTGGCCTCAAGCTTGTAGATTATTTAGATCTTTCCCTTCGCAGTTTTTTCTGGCTTTATACGAGGAAGTTTCTACCATTCTATCTTTGTCCTCATGCGCTTGTTATCTCAAAAAATTAAAACTTCTCTGTTTCCCTCGAGTGGTAACTCAGAAAAAGATAAGGAAGGTCTTTTTGCCTATCATAATTATTATAGGAAAGCACAGCTTTCCATCTCTGTCGGTGCGCTAATTATAACTATTAAAGGAAAGCACAGCTTTCCAACTCTGTCACTGATGCATGTCGATTGGACTCAATTTGCACAGCCACGTGCAAAAGAAATCTCAAGTGAATGACCATGAATGGCACCTAGTTATAAAATGCACCACATAAGTAAGTTCTGCTCGCTAATTGTAACTATTAAAGGAAAGCACAGCTTTCCCCAGCGCCAGTGATAGAATAGGAAAAATATATATATATGCTTACTTATATTTATCATTGTATTAGGTTAGGCTATTTCTAAAGAACGCAATTAATTATCTACCTTGCAGTAATAATAATGGACTGCTCTTTTGTGATAAAGCAACAAGGTCCTACAGCTTAAACCTTATGCAGTAGGTGATAACCACTGATAACTCTCCAAAAGCTGTCCAAGTAATGATCTTGGCGAGCATAGTAAAAAGTTTCTGTAGTGCGCAAATCAACAGTTTTCATTATAAGAAACGTGACTAAGAAAGAAGGGTTGGTGCCATGCTCGAGTGATGATGTTAGTTTTCCAACATTAAAACTTGTACATGTCACCGACCTTTCTTTGCTAATCACCCTTCTTATAACGAATACTGTACTCAGTGTGTTGTATTGCACTTTGCACAAACTTTTCGGTGGACTGTTTAAGATGGAATTACATTTATTGCATAGGCGTTGAACATATGTTGACTACAACGAAGTATTATTACGATTGCACTTGGATAGGAAGTTAGTGATGCACAATTTTTGGTTGCGTGCGCCAGCGATAGAGTAGGAAAGTTGTGCTTACTTGCATTTATACGTTTATCATTAGGCTATGTTTCAATTACTCATGTAATTATCTACTTTGCAGTAACAACTGACTGCTCTATTATGAAAAAATAACAAGGTCTAGTGACAACCTTGCAGCGGTTAGTGATAACCCGATAATTGTCAGAGGGCATAACTTTCCAACATTATCACTCGTGTATGCAAACCAACCTTTCTTTCTATCATAGTTTCCATTCAAAAGACTCTCTCTTAATTTCATTCGAAATAGAAATAACAAAAACGTTCATTACTACAGTTTCCTACATATACCCTCAGTAACAAGTTTTCTTCTTGGTGTTAATCTCTAAAAGGGTATATTTAAAAATAGGGACCTTTTTGTTTGAGACACTTGAATAAACACCATGACGCGCTCTGCAGGATATCATGGCCTCTTAAGCAAACGGAATGGGCTGCGGAATGCAATGAAATTGTTAATTTTGTCACTGACGCATGTCTAATGAAATTTTCAATGCCATAAAACAACTCCTTTATCGACAATTGCGAGGCATTTTATTTGCGTGAGCTTCTTGTGAAGACACTTCCTCAGAAAGTTAAACTCCGATTTAGAAAACAAATGGAGGAAAATAGATAAAAGTTAAGGTCTTACAGTCATTTTTTTTTTATATCTCCCTCTTGTTTGTTCATGGTTCCGCGAGATTTTATCTTCATATTTAGTTACGTTTAGAGCCATTGACCCCTGCCATTTTTCCATGCCTTAGTTAATTTAACGACACACATTCGTCAGTGTTGTTACCTATATGTTTTCCTCTCAATAAGAAGAATTACAACAGAACACAAAAACCCACAAATGGGCTAACGTATAATTTCTTTATTTCATTTTATCTAGATTTGTCTGCCATGTCTCCCAAGTTTGGAGTATTGTTGCTTATGTTGGTGCTAATGTGCAGCATTCAATATTGTAAGTATAAACATACGCATGCATGTACAAGCACGCACTGACGGAACTATGCACACACGCGAAGCAACAACTACACCGGGGAGTCCTGATTTCTTGAGTCTGAAGTATGTCGCTTATATACCGAATTTCTCAAAAATTACATTACAATGCTGTGTCCTGTGGATTTTCATGTAATGAACCAACGGTATGGGTCGCGCTGAGAAAATTTTTCAGGGTTATGGTATTGCCAACAATGGGAAAGAGACCTGTTTTATAAGTAAGACTTCTTGAGAATCTTGAGAATCAATTTTAAGTTCAATCGTAGCGCTAGATTTCCCAATCTTTCCTCTAAAGAGTGGCCAGCACTTAAAAGCCTAATAAAACGGAAAGATATTGTTATCAAAGCGGCCGACAAGGGCGGCGCAGTAGTTGTTTGGCGGACCGACCACTGCCAAAAAGAAGCTTTCCGGAAACTTTCTGACACCTCTTTTTTTTTGAAAGGTTGACAAGGATCTCACTTCCATTAATCAAAACATCTCAAAATACGATTAACGAACTCATAGCTGAACAAGAGTTGCCAGCCACTGCAAAAGATCTCATCGTTATCACCCCTAGAACTTCTTGTATTACTTTTCACCTAACATTTACAAACATAACAACCCAAGCTGACGCATTGACTCGGCTTGCAGTTCTCCTACTGTCATGAAAGCATGGTAGTTAACAAAGAATTCCTTTAAGTGTATGTAATTCATTCTTTTATTCTCCGGAGGCAGCGTGGCCGAGTGGTTAGAGTGCTGGACTTATAATCCGGTGTCCCATTGGATTTGTTCTCGGTTACCCTTAGTTCAACTCCTTGGGCAACGATTTATGCACTAGTGTGTATTACTAGCAAAAAACATATTTGAGGAAGAAAAAGGTTTGATTGTAGAACATGATTTTTTTTTGGAAAATAGTTCCGTATTTGGTGTATTTTGGCCAAGGCGAGAATTCAAGCTAACAATGGAACTGTCCGAAAAAGTGCAAAATCCCCCCAACCAAACGATCAAAAACAGCTAAAATGAAGCAATACTGCTTACTTTAATAAAAGAAGCTTTAATTTCAAATATAATTTTGTGTCTTTCAAATTACCAAACCTGAATTCTGATGAAGGTGATTCGAGTTTTTAACGCACAACCAGTAAAAATATCCCATTCTAAGAGCCTGATGACGTGTAAACAAGCACGGTGACCCCCTTTTTTTATATCATGAATGTTAATTATAACAAGTTTCCAAAAAAGCTTAATTGTAGAACAAGTTCAAGGAGGTTACCTTAAGGTAAAACGTGGAATCTGAAACAGAATACGACGTTGAGAAAACCGTTCTCAAGCTGGATTTCAATTGAAAAATCCAATTCCGGATCGCATGGGTTTCTATGTTTCACGTCTTTTAGGAAATCCAGAGAGGAATTTGCAAAACTGCAGCTGTTCACGAAGGCTCTCTGTAGAAGTTTCTTTCATTTTTGACTTTCAATTTCGCTTCTCCCCTCTCCCTTCCCCGCTATTTTGTTTTCACGCCTGGCGCGCGTGATTTTTTGTGAACTGGTTTATCTCGTCGGGGACTTTGGGCTTGGCCTTGATATTGAAAAGAGGCTGGCGTGTACATTTTGCTCTTGTATCTTAGTCTTTTTTACTTATTTTCAGTACGGAGTTTAGTTTGGGTTGTTGTTGTCTAATTCCTCAGTTTGGAATTTCAAGTTTAAGGAGTTTAATTCAACTACCTATTGTGAATTTCAATGACATTATTTCTACGGAGTTAGGATTCTAGTTTCTTTCTTTTACTTTTGGATCTCTTACGGGGTGCCGAGACCCGAAAATTTGACTCACTTAAGAATTTCCCCTCTTAGGAAATGCAACTGCTGACAGGAAAACTCATGCCCGCTAGACGGAAACTGCCTTTAACAATCTGTTATCTACCAAGCTACCGTCACACGTAAAGACAACTCGACGGATTCATACATCGGACTCACTGTAATCGACTTCAAGACCCGCTACAACAGCCACACCTTATCGTTCCGACACACAAAACACCGCAACGCTACCGAACTCAGTGAACACATCTGGACACTTAAAGACGACAGCATCGGCTATTCCATCTCCTGGCGCATTCTATCTTCACATCTGCCCTACAACAGCTCAAGCAAACGATGCAACCTATGCCTTAAAGAGAAATTCCTAATCATCTGCCGGCCCGACCTATCTACACTCAACAAACGTAAAGAACTCGTCTCTTCCTGCCGACACAGAAACAAAACCCTCCTACTCAACGGCTGACTTGACACTTTTCGCACGAAATCAATTATGTCATTAAAATCCCCTGATGAGTGGGCAACCACGAAACAGGTCTGTAGGGATGAAATGTAGTTGATTTTTTCCTGCTTATCACACGTTATATCTTATTACATGTTTTGCTGCGTTGTATCGCTGAGTATTTTTACTAGTTGTTTGCATTTTGACTCGCCTTGCGGGCTCGTGAAAATACAATGAGTAAAAATACTCATCGATACTGCAAATACTATGTCTAATAAGAGATTTATTATCCGACACGCTAAATTGTTATTTCAGTGCGGGCGAATCTCGCGGATATTTCTGGAGTGCAAATATCGCGTGACATTTGTATTCATCTCGCGCGTTACTTGTACTCTAAGAAGCACATTTGGATAATAAAAAGCATTACTCGATGAATTTGAACCTCCTCTGGCGAAGCAATTGAAAACTTATCGGATTGCTCTTACGAAAAATTTAATGTCCTTGGAGCCCTGGACGACGAAATTCTGGCTTTAATGACAGAAGAGCATATGTAGCGAGGATGAAATCCAGCAAACTGGGAACTTCAGGGAATCTATTTATCAAATGATGTGGAAATTGACGAAACCATAAACGAAACCATTGAACTGAAAAGGGCCGCAAATACAGTGATGTCAATTCCTCTCTCTAATTCTAATTCGTTCACTGAAAATCTGGGAATCGGAAAGGCAAAACTATCGAAGATTGATCTAAAGAAGTAAATTCTAAGGTGATCCCATTTCTTTAAAACCATTCAAGGACTCGTTTGTAATTGCTGTCGGTGAGAACCCTGGTTTATCGGATTTTGACAAATTCAATTATTTGGGAGATTTTTTGGAAGGGTCAGCCACAGGAGCCATTCGAGGGCTACCGATAACAGCAGAAAAACTACGAGTTAGTCAAATCCACCCTAAAGAGACGATTTGGGCAACCCCAACTCAGATTATCAATCGTCACATGAAGGGATTAGTGAAAGTATCAGCTCTAAGCGCGGACAATGATTTGAGACGTCTACGCCTTCTTTATGATCGAGTTGAAGCAAACGCTCGAACTTTGCAAACGCTGAGAATAAACTCTGAATCGTATGGAAGCTTTTGACTCCCCTTCTGATGGAAAAATTACTTCCGAATATGCGTTTGATAATTTCAAGGGCTGTGGATGAACCAGAATGGGACTTGGATGTTTTTTAATGCATTTGACCGTGAAATTGAAGCGAAAGAGCGATGCGAGCCGATTGGAACAAACCCGACCGATCCCCCCTACCCCTAAGAAGCCTTTCTCAGTGCGGTCAAAAAAAAGTACAGAGTTTTTGTCTCCTTCAGTCTTTGGTAATCGGTCTGAGGAATCTGTAACCTGTACCTTCTGTAAGCAAGGGCACCCCAGCGCGAGATGTGCTGTAGTCACTAACATCGAAGCCACAAGAAATCTGTTGAAACGAGAGGGCTGCTGCTTTATTTGTTTACGTCGAAACCACTTGGCGAGGAATTGTTCTCAAAGGAAGACATGCTGCATTTACTTAGGAAGACATCACAAGTCAGTTTGTGAGAAAGCCAACAGCCGTCTTCTCACCCCAGAAAACACAGCTCAAGGAAATAAAGTAATGACCGTAAATGTCGTAAATGAAAAAAATCGCCGAGAAAGCAAGTCCTCTTCTACAGTGTACGTGTACTCAAACACGTCAATTTTGTTGCTAACAGCCAACACCTCTATGTCACAGATCAATCAACCTCGTTTTGGCTATGCTCAATTCTATTTGACAGTGGCAGTCGGCAGAGCTACATTACCAAAAGAGCAAAGGAAAGATTGGGAGTGTTTCCGAGGATAAAAGAGAAGCTACTCATCATAACATTTGGAAAAGAAAAGGAAGACTTACAAGACTGTGGCATTGTCGAATTCTGTGTCAGAGGATTGAGTCAAAGCTTAGGTGTTCAGATGACTGCTCTTACCGCTCCTCTCATCTGCAGTCCTTTGACGAATCATGCCGTACAGTTCGCTCAACAGTCATACAGTCATCTGGAAGACTTAAAACTTGCAGATCAATCGTCCGAGGACTGTGGTTCAAAAGTGCCACACCCATACCTCTCCCTCCCAGACACTTTAGTCGAAATGAACAATGCAAGAAGATCACAATTCTTTTTGCTACACCAACAGTATTTTTTGTTTTAATTTTTATATTAACATAATGCATGTTTACTGAAAAGTTTGTGTTGAGAGTTTAACATATAACTGATAATACTCTCACCAGTCTAATTTTTATATGAGACATAATTCGCAGACCGGCTCCATATGGCACGCGCGCAAACAGCAACTTTAAAATAACTTTTAGATAAGATTGGTTTTTGATAAGCGTGAACGTTATCAACCTCGCTTTATTCTATCGGCGTCTTTTATTCTATTGGCATATATGTTTTGTAACTCGTGTACTATTGGTGAATCACCTTTACATGGTTTTGTGCTGATTACTTTGGCTCGTTATTGCATGCCTCCAAAAACTAAATTACTTGCACATGACAGTAAGTAAGTAAGTAAGTGAGTTTATTTTTTTCACGTTGAACACAAAAGGGCTTACGACAAAGCTCGTAACAACGTGCACGTGCTAAATACTTAGTAAATAAATCCCTTCGGGCGGCTGGTATGTCGGCTGATAATTTTCGCGGCTGAGATTGTCCGAAAAATGAATATTTGGCCGAGAAGCGAGGCTTCGAGTGCAAGTATGAAACCTTGAGGACAATCTCTCAGCCAAGGATATTATCAGCCGACATACCAGTAAGCCAGAACAGGGTTTATTTATTTCATAACCTTCCCATTCATTTTCACATCGCAATTAAACTTCGCGTAAACACAGTAAAAAAGCCAGTGGTGATCTGATGGCGAATGCGCGTGAATGACGAAAGCAAAAAAAAAAAGTTTTGTTTCCTTCCATGTTTTACAGAACGGAAAAGTTGAAACTCTTGTGTTGACTATGTTTCTTTTACACGGAAAAAATCGGAGGACAAATATCGACGCGGACGGGGGTTATTGCGTGATAACTGTCCTGTGATTTTGCACCATGTGACTTAAAGTAACCAATAAAATCGCGCCAAAGTTAATGGGTGGGTTATAATAAAAATAAATAAATTAAAACTTCTATGGCGCGGGAATCATAGGGATATGTTCTCTCGCGCTTTGCAATATTGCAATCAGCAATGATATTATAATTGCGCTTTACAACCAGCAGTTATTTTTATAATAATTAAAATTGAAATATAACTCATAAAACTAGGTAATCTCAGGACTAGATAGAACTATTGGATTAAGCTATAAGCCTTTTGGAATGGGTGAGTTTTAAGAACTCTTTTGAAAGATTGTACATTATCTGCACAACGGATGGTAATTTATTTCATAGCGCTGGTGCAGCCGCGGTAAAATATCAACGGGTTTTAACGGTTTTTTTTTTTATCATAAATGGATTAAGATAATGTGGTACGAGGGAAATTTAAGTTTTTTTTTCTCGAATAACCACGAAATATGTTATAAATCATACCAGCAACGGTTTATGGTGAAATCATCATCACGTAATTGTCTCGAAGTATTATAAGTCAGCCATGCATCGCTAGGAAATTACTCAATAACGTCTTTTCAGTCATATTTATGTGTCTGAAGCCTGTTTTCGTACTTTTTAACGTTTCCAATAAACAATTTAAGGCGTCTGACAATATACCTCCTCTAAGGAGAAAAGTCGTTGTCACCGGAAATGGAAACTGTTTTATCGAGCTGTTGCTCTTTGGAGGGATAAAATAAGCGAAGAAAAACGTGAGAAAATCCCTAGGTCAAGTGATACTTTGAGAAAAATCTAAGGTTTTTGAGTGGCCACTCTTCCTCGAGCTCCTCAGGGGATCTTATCAGGAACATTGAGTGTTATTGTCAGAGAAAACCGGGCAGGAGCAAAAGATCGAGGTCGGCGTTTGACCTCCACCTTTTAACCATATAAAATTCACCTGCAAAGATTATCAACGGAGGTATTTTCAGAAGTTGGGGGTTTTTTGTTTGAAGATAAAAGTTTTCTTGAGATGAGGGCCTTCCACGGGCATGAAATATCGAGATCTTCGGCGAACTTTTGTCGAACCTATATGCATTAGCACGAAGTGAAAAAAATTGCTCTTCTCTTTCTGAGATCTTTAGCCTATAATAAGCCGATTGAAATATAATTTTCAATATTTGCGCCAGTTCCAGGGGCAAACAGGCTTCAGACACATAAATATAACTGAAAATTAATAAATTACCATCCGTTTTGCAGATAATGTACAATCTTTCAAAAGAGTTCTTAAAACTCACCCATTCCAAAAGGCTTATAGCTTAATCCAATAGTTCTATCTAGTCCTGAGATTACCTAGTTTTATGAGTTATATTTCAATTTTAATTATTATAAAAATAACTGCTGATTGTAAAGCGCAATTACAATATCATTGCTGATTGCAATATTTCAAAGCGCAAGAGAACATATCCCTATGATTCCCGCGCCATAGAAGTTTTAATTTATTGTTATTATTATTATCTACGCACAAAATGTTTTTTTCAACGTCAAAGCAACCTTTCGCCAAATGCCTCCTTCTAGCAACTTACAATGGGTGTCCCGTGGCGATCCCAGAAATCTTTGCGTAAACTGAAGGATCCGTTCATTGATACAATTGATTTGTCGCCATACTTTATGATCATGACCGATATTGAGAGAAGGGACATGACTTGAATCGCGTTATATTTCGAAGGAAGTATTTTGAATGTCTAAAATAATCTCAAAAATATTGTGTGGTTAATGCTTAACAAAAAGAAAAAAATCAAAGAGTTAGTCCATGTTAGGGTTTTCCATCTGAGTAGTTAAGAAGTATCATGATGCCATTTGCGATAAATTTCTAACGGAGAACGAAGGGAAATCTCCTTTACAACTTATATTTGGTTCTGTCACGCTTTGTCCTCGATACGTTTTCTCTTGCAAACCTTTCAGCGTAGAATAGGTGGTGATTATAACTGAGCTTTTAATCTGGAAGGACTTTTATAATAAAATTTTTGAAGGGTGCACCCGTAGTTTAATGATGAGTTGAAAAAAGCGTGCAAGATGACTTGGCAAGGACAATGGTTAAGGATTTACGCAAAGTTTTTCTTCAACAAATTTTCTATGAAGTGTCTTTGATAAGCTCTTTTTGCTGGAAAAATGTGTGGAGTGGTAACTTTCCACTGAAACTTTCTGGTGAAAAAGTATTGCTGTAAATATATACTGCCCATGCTTTTTTTCTTATAAGTGTGTTCTCTTTCTCTTGAATGTCTAGACGTGTCATTTTTTTAGCGCTATGTTTAGCCAGAGACTGGAAACATTGTTAACACGCACTTGTTTGCAAGTGTTTTATTGCTTGACTTCTCCACGCTCACTGAGTCCTAAAAGGCTTAGAGCAAACTGTTCTCGTAAGAAAGTAATTCCCATGCCATTAACTAAATCGAATATCATAAAAAATATATGCCTGCCTAAATGAAGCAAAGAGAAACTGCTCACAGCAAGGCAATCGAAGCCAGGCAATTGAAAGCTATCGCGTTAGTATAAACTGAGTTTGCAGTTGGGGAGCAAAGGTACCGATCACAGACACTTTCTAACAGGCACCACAGGAAACAGGGCAATCCATGAACTAGCTTTAAGGTTGGTATGGCTTTCATATTTAGCTTCCCCCTCCCGACATTAACGATGGTCTTTATTCTGACAGAAATACTCTACGAAATTAATATAGATCTATAATTAAATAGGTAATAAAAGGCAGCAGAAAATAATGTCGGTCATCATCCTCTTTAAAATTGCTAAGATTTTCCTTCCTTGGAATTTAACCAAAAGAAAAAAAAGACAGATAGGTAAAGAGATGAATTTTTAGTTGATAAGCTACTGAGTAATAGAGCGACAATTGCAGTGAATTGAGTTTTCTTCCATATTTGATTTTGACGGACCGAGTTGTGAAATTAACTAATAATGATAATGATGATGATGACATAAATATTGATGATGATGACATAAAAGAGAATATCTGCTGAGAGTTGAAATTCGCTTGCAAAGTGATGATGATGATGACGTTAAGGTGCATGAATTGAGCGTCATTCGCACTGTCACAGGTCACGGATAGACTTGTGAGTTAGGGCCTATTTACACGGAGGTGGAGGACCCCAGGTCGGTGAGGTAACCCGCCTAGCCGTGTTTGAAAAATAAAACGCGTTTACATGTAATCTTACAACCCGGAGGTGCCTGGGTGAAGTTTTCGGAGGTTGTTGTTGCGCTTGTAATTAGGGAGTTTAGGCATGAGTGTGCCAAGCTCACGTCTCCAAGCTTAAGCAACTCAAACGCGCTGGCATAGACCGCAAGACTCTAATTCTATTTTATTGTGCGTGCAGACGTTCCGTTCTGGAGTATGCATGTTAGGCCTTCCATACTAGTTTGCTAGCCTATTTGTCCGACCAAATAGAGAGGGTTCAGAAAAGAGTCTGAAGGATCCTATTCCCAGAGGTTTCGTATAGCAAGGTCCTGGAAGATGCGGTTTTAAAAACACTCTTTCGTAGACGAGAAATTATGTAGCAGTCTGTTTAAACAGATAGTAGAGAGTGACAGCATAAACCAGCTGGCCTGCTTCCCGCGCGCAATGACAGTGAAAGATATAATTTTAGGACTAGGTGTATGTTTTCAATCCCGAATGTGAAAACCAAGAGGTTTAGAACTTTCATAATGCACTTTGCAATTAAACAACAATTGTAAACAGAAAATTAATACTAGTATAGACAGAAATTTTATAGTTTGAATTTTTAAACATGTTGTATATAACACAAGTAATTCAGCTTATGGCTGCAGGTTGTGGTTTTTTTTTTTCTTTTTTTGAAAAACGACTTAATAAACGATTTACACATTTTGAGAGAGACAGAAAATTAATTCCTGGACACGTTTGTGTTTATTCATAAAAGCGTCACGTGTTGTGTTAGGCGTGTTAGGTTACGGAAGGAACCGTTGACAGTTTGAAACCATTGATACGTTATATGGAAAGATATGGGAAACGAAACGTGGTCGATTTACAACGCTAAATATTCCGAAAGGGGAATATTTTACACTCCTTGTATGTCCTTTGCAGTTTCTGGGAATCTCTGCTGCTATGGACTTGCTTTGCCATCACTGTTATTCTATCATACTCCGTCTTGTGAGACGTAACTTATTTTTCTCTGAGATTTTCGCCAATAAGTCGATAAATATATCTTATTAACCAAGCGCGAGGGCCGTACTGGGAGAATATCGGCCCGAGGTCTTGAAAGTACGGACCGAGCGCAGCGAGGTCCGTACAAAAAAGACCGAGGACCGATATTCTTCCACTACGGTCCCGAGCAAGCTTGGTTGATAAGAGATTTATTATAAGACTGAAGTTCAAAGGGAAACAAGTGCGGTATCATTCGGGACTATTCGGGATAGTGCCCGGTCCAATACTGAGCGAATATTGACCGGCAATAGAGCATTTTGATTGGTTGAGTTTAGTTATTGGCCTTCTGACTGCCCGAGTCGTGTAATAAGATATGAATGCGCACAGTGTCGAGTTGAAGGTAAGGATGTAAGTAGATAACTTTACAGGTTTCATTGGTAAGAGAACGTAAAATTTGGTGTTTTTTAGCGTTTTAGTCCTGTATGGGACAGCTAGGAAATATACAAAGTTTTAAAACATGCTTGTTTCGTTTTTGAGCTTTTTGCCACGAACGTGACCTCAGTTAGGCTGGCTACCCCACTGTTTAGTTACGAAGGAATCGTTTTAATATCTGCCACCAAGTGTTACATCAACTGACCCGTTATTACAAACGTCCACCCCTTAAGTTTAAACACTCAAACCAGGCTACTGCTAAACAATGCCTATTGTTACACCCACCTTGAGGCGTTTACACGGTAGATTCTCACCCTGGCTGACAGGGTTACCCTACCTGGCAGACCGGGCTACCGCTTAGGCGGGTCATCCCACTTAGGCGGGTTACCCCACTCAGGCAGGTTACCTCACGTACCTGGGGCCCCCATCTCCATGTGAACAGGCCCTTCTTCACTTTCTCACTAACAGTTTCTAACTGAACGTTACTAAAGGTTTCTCACTAAGAGAATACAGTTTATAATCTTCTGCTTCTCGCTGCATTAAACGAACGTGGTGAATTATCGCACAGTTTTAAATAAAACTAACTTTAAACGAGATAAGCTCACAAAAAAAGAAGAAATGGAAATTACATTAATTCTAATGCGTCCGTTATGTTTGTCCTTGTATTCGTTTATCAGCGAACGAACGAGAGTATGCAATGATTAACGAAGGTTCCACCAACATGAAAAGCACTTGATACTCAAAATTAAGACACGAATGGTATCTTGTGATGAGTTTCAAGTTATCTTGAATTAGTTGCTCTTTTATCTTTTTCTTATACCTTGGGTCTGAGACAAAATAATAATAGTATATAGTGATACAAGCTTGGGATTCTCATGAAACTTGATAAATTGTAGATTTGAAAAAAAGACGATTATTCAGCATAAGCGTTGTGCAGAGAGCGTCTGTGCAAAATTTTGTTTGTCTCTTTGTGTACATGAGCGTGCGTATGTTTCTACTTACATGTACCGCCAAGTGCTATACATGTCCACTAGCACCAAAAAGAGTACTCCAACTTTGACAGACGTAGCATAGCCTAGATAGTTATAGACTAAAATAAGTGGTCTATTCTCATTCGCGTAAAAGCTGCCGCATGTGGAATTAGCATATCGGATAACTCCGCACTCTCGTGACCGAAATGCTTATGGCCGTAGGAGTCTCCATGGAGACTCTCAAAACTTTTATGCGCTCCCGTTGCATGTAAAATCTCTCTCTTCTCGCAAGTTTACTGACGCCAAGGTCACAACAACCTACTGATTCGCTGAAATTTAGGACGAAGCATAGCTTTCCTTGCTGTTGCTAGCGTCTTCGATAAGAGCTCCTAATTAAAAAGTCTACACAAGGGGCGTTGATCCCGCGATATTCTCTGGTACCTCATAAGTTGGAAACTATGCTTTATTTTGCAGGGTGACCTTACTCATTTTAAAGCAGCTGACCTCTCACATCTCCTGAGATAACAGGAAATTCGTTTTATTTCTGAGTAAAGTCTGTGATCAAAGGCATTGTGGCAGAACTTTCTTAGCGCAAAGCCGGAAACATTCATCACAAAGAAAATAGCCTTAGCCAGTTGTTAATAGTATCATCATATCAGATTGACCTCCTGCATGTTCATTGGTTGTAACTAATGACTTATTAGAGGACTGAGGCGTAGATGGCGTCACCACAAACAAACAACTTGCTTTTTATTACATACTGAAAGAACAGATTTCACTTAAGCCCGTGTCTGTTAAGTAAGAGATCATAGAAGAAGGCAAAATGTGATAACAACATCAGTGACTTATTCGGCCACGCATCCTCTACAACTTTTTTGTTTTCACCGCCTTATGTGATCTAGCAAATGCATGGCAACATGGAATATATTTATTGATGTGACACAAATTTGGCTTAATGAAATGCATCAACAAAGGAAGTGGAAAGCAGTGCTTTTCTGCAATAATTGTGCTCATTGCTGCTTATATCAAGTCGGAGATTAACAATGTTTAATCAAATCTATTTCAGTTTCTCCGAACGTTTAACTTTAAGGCTATGTAAACGACTTGGCTCGAGCATATAACTTCGCAAATCAAAAACCGTTCAGCTTCCAAAGCAATCTTCGGATAAATAGCGGGAGTTTTTATGCACTCCTTGAAAGTCCTATCTAAGAGAATAAGTAGGTGTAGTTTTCAGTCAGGTAGAGGCACGGAATAGTAAAAATATGAAACAGAGAATGCAGTGCGATTCATAAGGATTTGCACCTTCGACAAAAGGTCCTCTCATTCTTACAAAAAATACAAAAACGGATATTGCATATCAAAAAATCAAAGGTTACTCTCTTAATAGGCCATTTTACAGTTGTGTACTTAGTTGCCATGCCTTTGATTTGAAGTGAGGCTGAGGATGACATTGTTGTGATAGAGACCAGTATCTAATTAGCATGATAACAAAGAAATTTGCATTTGAAAAGCAGCAACATCCGTATCATAACAAGGTCACCCTTAGCCTCACTCCTGTCCAAAAGCTTGGCCACCAAGCCCACAATTGTAAAAAGGACAATTCCTAGTTTTTATAGTCCGCATAGCATTAAAGAAATTCCGCATGGCATCAAGGAAAAAACGGACTTGAACTTTCCTCTTCGAAACGCCGCAACCACTTGATAGGACTACCAAGTTGAAAATATGTGAGAATAATGCGCCTGGCGCTCTTGTCTCACTAAACAGATAATCGATTTTTTGGCAACAAAAAAGAATCCTAATGCAGCTGGCCCCAGGTGGGAAATTTTTGCTTACCTAAATTACCTAAACTTCTGATTATGTTCCAAGAGCGAAACAATGCTTCGCTAGTTAGCTCAATCTACTTTGCATCTTAGTTTGGGTCACCATACCAGAGCGGAGTACTAGTAGCTTCTTTTCAATTCAGTACAAGATTTAAGATGGAAAAAACATGAAACCTGAAACGAACACAAACTCAATTTAATATCCTAATGAACTGGGCATAGCCTACAGCTTGTAGATTATTTAGATCGTTCCCTTCGAAATTTTTCTGGCTTTATACGAGGAAGTTTGTACCGCGCTGTCTTTGTCCACACGCGTGTTATCATCTAAAAAAAGAATTAAAACTTCTCTGTTTCCCTGGGGTAATTATCCACAAAAAGATAAGGTTTTCTCGCCTATCATAACTACTATAGGAAAGCACAGCTTTCCAACTCTGTCGTTGATGGACGTCGATTGGACCATTACGTGCCAAAGAAATCTCAAGCCAATGATCATGAATGGCATCCAATCACACAATCCATCCCATAAGTAAGCTCTGGTCGCTAATTATAGCTATTAAAGGAAAGCAAAGCTTTCCAACTCTGTCGCTGATGCACGTCGATTGGACTCAATTGGCACCGCTACGTGCAAAAGAAATTTCAAGTGAATGACCATGGATGGCACCCGATCATACAATGCACAACATATTAAGTAAGTTCTGCTCCCTAATTGTGACTATTAAGGAAAGCACAGCCTTCCTACTCAGCCGTCGATGCATTTCACGTGAGCCAAATTTTCAGTAACATTTAAAAATATTTTTGAGTCAGTTATCTTGAGAGGTGGTGAAAGTAATACACGTTAAACCGACATTCATAACAAGTTGCTACTGTTCAGCAGTAGGTTTTTCTAAGGTTTTTCCTTACCTTAGAAAATAGTTTGAGCTGATCGAACGAACCACTGTTCCGTGCCCTGAATACAGCCAGGTGTAAAGTTTTCAAGATAATACACCACATCTTTCAAATTTGAACATTGAGGTATATCGCACGACCAAAAGACCTCCACTACTCTGCGTATCTCAGTTAGGGGTTCTTCTTTTGATTATTTTTATACTCAATTCTAATTATGCATATAACATTTATCAGTCACGCTTCTTATGGTGGAAACTGTTGGTTTGCACACTGCAGGAGCTTTTCACTAAGCTTGCCAAGATGGAAAATTACTTCGGTATTCAGCCGTTGAACAGTTGATGATTATCTGGATATTTTGTTGCATGTAGTAATGCAACAACTTTGGTTGCGCGCGCCAGTGATATAGTAGGAAAACTATATATATATATATATATATATATATATATATATGCTTCTATACATGTTTCAGTTTATCAGTTAAGGCTATTTCTAAGGAACTCAATCAAATATGTACCTTGCAGTAACAATAATGGACTGCTCTTTTGTGATAAAGCAACAAGGTCCTACAACTTGAACCTTATGCAATAGGTAATAGCCGCCGATATTCTCAGAAAGCTATCCCTGTAATCATCTTGGCGAGCCTTGTGAGAGGTTTCTATAGTGTCCAAACCAACAGTTTTTGTCATGAGCTGAACGTGACTAAGAAAGAAAGGTTGGTGCCATGCCCGAGTGACAAGGATGGAAACGAAAGCTTCCTCGTATGAAGCCAGACGTTCAGGGTCTTCAAGATGGAATCGCATAGCTTGAAGTAAACACGCGCTCTGATTGATCAATACGTCAATCGGAAGAGAGGGTATTTAGCGTGGAATCGCACTAACGCATAAAGCGATATCGCTGACGTGAGTCACGAGCAAAAGTTATTGTTACGAACGTAAAAACGTAAATACAACTAGTGCTACGAAAATATGAAAAAATATGAACAAACTTATAGAAAACGAATGTCTTCCATATTTTGATTTGAAATTGAAATTTTTAGAAAATTGGAGGAAACCACTCACGCTCAAAAGTACGAGAAAATTCATAGAAAAAAATCAAAATGCCAGAGACGAGGGAAGAAAGCCAAACAACAGTTCTCGCCAAGGAAAACCAAACAAGCGTTACGAAAGAAAACCTAAACAGGTATCAATGCCGAAAAAGGTCAAGCATCTTTTCCCGAAATCCGAAAGATTGTAGCCTATACAAACGACGAACTGGCCTCTTTTAGATACAACATGGTTTCAAAAAACACTAGACGGCAAATTCACAAATTCGAGTGGTCGAAGAACTGTCATCCAAGCGCTCAGTGATGATTTCGACCCAGTGGAGATATCAGAACTCACAGGCCACTCCAATCCGGAATCCATATCCAGCTACAGCCATAACCCTCTGGAAAAACAGCGGCGAATGTCGAATAAGTTGGCCGTTTTCAACCCACGCCAAGCGCAACGGCTATTCAAGTCATGCTTTACGGGAGATTGTTCTCAATAGCTCAGCCACGCCAAGCAACACAGCAACTACTAGTGACCTTGACAGCAATGCCAGTCGTTCTAGTTACCTGATGGCAGGAGCAGTTGGCGGAATGCTTACTGTAGTAACTTTTAATAATTCTCCAGTAAATATTTCCATAAACTTTCAGTCCAGCATTGACACCAACGAGCGACTCCCTGCGATGAAAGAAAAACAGTTAAAATTGTGACTTTTAACTGAACTGTTTTTCGCCAGAGTTTACCGAGAAATTCCAGTCTTAATCATCATATTTTGAATACGCTTTTTTTTACAACTGTAAAGCACTTACCGGTTATTTGTAGACCTTGCTTTGATACCGGAACGCTTGAAATTTTCATTTCGCTTGAGGATTTGACCATTCAGTTGTTGATTGTCGGCGCCACATTTTGCCAAGTTGAGTGGTAGCAGGCAAATCTCTGTCTTAAATAACTCCGTGTTGTGTACTTTTAGTTTTTTTGCTGAAGATTGTAAAATGTGCGGCACCGCTTTCTCCACGAGTTTGAAATAAAAGTGGTTTTCATTCTAAAAATATCTTGTTCCCTCTATTCGCTAGATATTGACACCTGACTTTGAAAGGATTTCCATTGTTTGCGCACTGGCGTGGCGCACAAAAATACAGAACATCTGGTTTCGCCCAGTGATTTGATGGCTTTAGCTATGTGATTCAAGAAAAATTCACGAGGTACAATTAAAATTGTCGACGGTTCAAACGTGAGCGACTTACCTTGCTTTCCTTTCCCTTAACAATGACAGTTCTGACAGTTGACTTTAAAATGGCTTTTTTAAGGGCGCGCGTACGGAATAAAAACAGACAATAACATTGCCGTTTTAATTTCTTGTTTTCTTATTTTTATTCAGTTATGCGATTCAAGAAAAATTCACTACCTGACTCGTGAATTCCACATTAAATTTCACTTGAAAAATCGATATCGCACTCATCGCTTCGCGATTCGTGCGATATCGGTTTTTCGCGTGAAATTTAACGTGGAATTCACTCGTCAGGCAGTGAATTTCTCTATAGGATTACATTTGCACTCAGCCCTTGAAGACATAATGACTACAACAAAGTATTGTTCAGTTGTACTTAGATGGAAAGTTACTCATGCATACTTTTTGGTTGCTTCAACAAGCGATAGAGTAGGAAAGTCTTGTTTTCATGCATTTATTAGTTTATCAATGGGCTATTTTTTAATAAATCAAGCAGTTATGTACCTTGCAGTAAAAACTGACTGCTCTCTTATAATGATAAAATAACAATGTCTAATGACAACCTTACAGTGATCAGGGATAACCCGATAATTATCGGAAGGCATACCTTTTCAACATTATCACTCGGGAATGTCACCAACCTTTCTTTCTATCTTAATTTCCATTCAAAAGACTCTTTCTCAATTTTATTTCTACTACAATTAACAAAAACGCTCAGTGTTACAGTATTTCTTAGTTTACGGTTTCCTGCATAAACCCTCAGTAACAAGTTCACTTCTTGGTGTAAATCCGCAAAAGGGTATATTAGGAAATTCCCGAGTGATAATGTTGAAATGGTATGCCTTCCGATAATTACCGGGTTATCACTGATCGCTGTAAGGTTTTCCTTAGACATTGTCATTTAATCATAAGAGAGCTGTCAGTTGTTACTGCAAGGTAGATAACTGTTTGACCTTCTTATTTGAGACACTTAAATAAACATCATGAAGGTAAGCGCTCTGCGTGATATCATGGCCTCTTGAGCAAACTGAATGAGCTTCGGAATGCAATCAAATTGGTAATTTTGTTACTGGTGCATGTCTAATGAGATGTTCAATGTCATTAAACAACTTTTTTATCGAGAATTGCGAGGTATTTTATTCGCTTGAGCTTTTTGCGAAGACAACTCAATTTTTTTCTCGGAAAGGTAAGCTCCGTTTTAGAAAACACGAGGAGGAAAATAGACAAAAGTAACGATCTTTCTGTTGGTTTTTGATATACATATATATCGCTGTTTCAAGTTGTTCGTAGTTCCGAAAGATTTTATGACCATATTTAGTTATCTTTGGAGCCATTAACCCCCTACGATTTTGCAATGCTTCACTTAATTTTACGGCATACATTCGTTAATGTTGCTACTTTATATGTTTTCTTCGCAATAAGAAGAATAGCAACAGAACTGAAATGCATGGGCTAACATACAATTTCTTTAATCTATTTTACCTAGATTTCTCTGCAATGTCTCTTAGGTTTGGGGTATTGTTGCTTATGTTGGTGCTTCTGTACAAAGTGAAAGTAAATGCATCGCTACCCTAATAGCAACATAGGCTGAATTGCTAGGTCTATAGTGTTACTAAGGTTGAGATCGGACGTCAGCCATTATCAGGTGCCTCTGGCAGCAGCGTAAGTTCATGTAACGACCTCACCTTTTCCCCCCACACATCCCACCCCAGGGGAGGACATCCATCACACAGTAATCTCGTGCGTGGAAAATTAACGTCTCCTACCCCTAGCCCTGCAGGAGACGGGACCTCCATCTATTCGTCCTTATCCGAGAAGACCAGAATATCTTTCCATTTCGTTGATGATTTAGAAAGGTAGCATATTCTCCTCAGTCATTTTAAGACCATGAGTATTGGTCCGGCCGGGGCTCAAACCCTCGACCTCCCGCAAAACACAATCCGGCGCTATAACCAATTGAGCCAACCAGGAGAACCGTACAGCATTCAATAATGTAAGTATAACCATCCACACGCATGTACAAGCACGCACTGACGGAATTATTTACACACGCGAAGCAACAACCACACCGGGGAGTCCTGATTTCTTGAGTCTGAAGTATGTCGCTTATATTGAATATCTCAAAAATGACTCTGTAACGTTGACCTGTGCATGAGTTTTCATGTCATGAACCAGCGGTATGGATCGCATTGAGAAATTTCTTCAGGGTTATGGTCTGACCAACAATCGGAAAGAGACATTATTGTGTTTTACACGTAAGACTGCTAGGACCGGAATGTAATATTATGTGGTCATTGATAGATTATTTGTTGGCTTGTTTAGTGTCACTGTTGTTAGTTTTAAACCTTTTAACTGTCTCAGTTCTACTTCAGAAGTATTTCTGAAATGTAATGATTTTCATCCCTTCTATTCAATAAAGCTTTATTTATTACAAGTGCGTATTTATCATAAGACTGCTAACATAAAAGTCAGTCAGATCTATTTAGAGGTTTGAAAAGCATACATGTACGTCTTTACTCATTAAGCTGTAGGGTCTAAATGTTACAAACTCAACGAGGAAGAAATATAAAACAAATTTTATTTCCTAAAGTTCTTGCGGGATAAGTAATTAGGAATTAAAAAATTACTTGAACTGTAATAAAAGAAATTTTAATACCACACTGTTGAACCTTATTAATTTGTAGTTATTTTTCCGGCCTGCTCTTTTGATTTCCCCATTATTTTGTTCACAAAACATTTCGTTACAATACTTCAAGCTGCCACTTAGTTGTGTGTTTGGTTTTGTTACACCAAGTAAATAAAAATGGATTCCTGAAGATGTTAAGACTTTTCAAACGCAAGTGCATGAGAACAGCGGACATTTACTCTGGAAATTTAAATGCTCTAGTTATACAATTTTCATGACTGCTCTTCCCTACTTCTGTAACGAGCGCTGAACGGCAACGGACAACTACATTATACGAAGCAGAAACCAAAGAGCTGTCTTTAATGCAAAAGATCAACAACCGATACACACAGTCATAATTATTCTATCACAGAGGCGATACATACCACGAATAGTTACAGTCGTATGATGGTATTTGATAACATGCGCGAGCGATCGTCACAACTTTCAAATCAGCTTTTCTTTCATTTGTAAGAACTTCCATAACTTTCTTCTCCATGTCCTCAAGGGAAATGGTGACTTTATTCAGTGATGAGAAATCCCGTTTCAAAGCAAACACGATGACTGTTGATGTATCTAGAGCAAAAATGTGAATCAAGTTCTTAATGCATAATCAAAAGATCAGAATGCCACAAGGTCTCTCCCAATGGGAAAATGTCTGTTGAGAATTATGATTATATTTTAAAAGTAAAATTATATGAATAGGCTTCCTTGGTTGTTCTCTTATCATTATTAACAATATAACACAACTGTTGCATGAACAGTGGACATGTAATGCTAAATATTGGGCCAAATTTTACATGATATTCTGCACCCAAGTGGTGTTTTCCAATATAGATGATAATGTATTCTTTTTGTCGCAGCCATTTTCTTTCATTGAGCTGGAGAGCATAAATTGAACTTGCAAGAAAAAGTACAGCCCATGTCAGAATGTCAAAAAAATGTCAAAAGAAGGCTTGAAGGGAAGAAAATATAATGTTATGTCAAAAATTTCAAAATTAACACTGGCTTATACTCTTGATGAAATATAACAGTGAGAGACACCATGACTACAGACCCTTTTAATTTCCTCAAAATAAGATAAAAAAAAATTCATATTTCATGCTGCTGGGTAGTATTGTGTAGATCAAACTTAGGTTTGTTCTTCTATTAAAACTTGGCCATCCTTGCTCCTTCTCCGTTTTTTCAGTCCTTCCTCTTGGGGGTTTGTCTCCTCTGAGAGAATACATTGATTGTTTTAAGACTTCTGAATGTAACCTGTTTAACTAATAACCAAATGCAACTTTCTTTTTACTTGGTCATACCATAACATTCATAGAACTGTGCATACCTTGTTGATCTGTTGTAAGAGGGGACCATGGTAATTCCAGCTGTGGTGAAAATATGCAACACACATCTCAAATACAGTGGCCTAATGTCTGCATATGGATCACAGTTTGGGACAAGTTGCTGCAACCAGTGCCATGACTTTGTGATTCGCTCCCTATATTTGACCAGAAAAGTAGTATTCAAAGTACTGGGTCTGACTTCTCAAAAGTTGCAATTAACTATTGATAATAATTAAAAAGCTGTTATAAAAAAGGACATGAGGACTGATCTTACAGTTGTTATTTTAGACCTTGGTTTCTTTCTTTTCAGTCCAGAAGTATCACCTTTATTTAATGTTGAGCTTTAGACAAATACTAAATAACCAAAAACATGTCAGCTTATTGTTTTAGTTAATAATAGACTGATATTATTGGAGTTCACACAATGAAGACGACTGAGTTGGACAACCAAGATCAGGTTCTTATTAGGTACAACCAGTCAGTACTCACTGATCAGAAACCAATATTACTGTAACTTACAGTACTTCACTGCTCAATAGTGTCTGATATTTATTGATAGCCAACACTTTCCTGCATGTAATCTAGTATTTCCATATCTAATGCCCATCCCAATTTTCTCCAGACTTCTTCCATGTTTTACAGTGAAACCCTTCTATGTGGTGTTGAATTTCCAGCTCTTATCATGTATGAAGACAAAAAAGGATTGGAAAAGAGAACTCAAAGTAACACCAGAAATACCAAGTTTGATTTGGCAGAAGTCAATTGTATTCACCCATATCCCACTAGAAAAAAATTGTAAAAAAGTCAGAACAAACCAGATTGAGACCACGGTAGTAACTCACTGCATATATGTGTAATTTAATATATTAGATGCATGTATCTAAAGGGTCCTACTAATACCCCCTTGGCACTGGCTGCATTTTCACTAATTTCAAAACTGTTGGCAGTGAGTAAAAGTATTAGGGTTGATAGTATGAGATACCTGAATTATTATGCTGAATTTTCATTGATGGGGCAGCTACTTTCATTTTTGCTCAAACATGGAGTAAATTTTACTTGAGTAGTTTTTCACTTGCAAACTTAGCATATACCAGTACACAAAATTTGTGTGGGTTGGATATACAGTCAGCTCTAAGCTCTGGTAATGTGAATGCAGTCTTGCATCTTAAGAAAATTACCAACATTTCCAATAAATAATTTTCAGTTTTGTTATGGTACCAAAAGCTGAGAATGAGCTTACCATTGGGAGTAAATTTCTTCATTCACATTCTTTTCTTGGGTTCTCCAATCACTTTTATCAGCTTTTGTCTGTGGGGTCTTTTTTCCAGATTGATTGATTTCATCATTGGAATTAGCACTCACTGGCTCCATCACAGTTTTTTTCTGCCTCTGTTTGTTTCCTACAGGAAATATCTTGTGGAGTTTCATCCATGGCCTGCTTCTTGTCCTCTTCTTTTGTAAGCACTGAAGGTTGCCAGTTATCCCTTTGCATAAACCCACTAGACATAACAGTGCTCCCTGGGTCACCTCTGTCTTTGTTTACATGAACATTACTATTTTCATTTGTAACATGAGGATAATTAAGTGAAATGGATGTTCTGGTAGCAGCTGTGTGTGATACAAACCACATGACATCAGCTGTTCTGCTAAGTGAGCCACAGTACACTTCTCATAATAGCCTAGGTGATGAAGAAATCAAGAGTGGATGAATGTGGCTATGTACACTTGTTGTGTTATCATAACCATGTAAAGATGATGAAACTGAAGGTAAACCCCTACTTGAAGCTGGACTCTGCCGATCTTTAAGACTTGCTGCTCCAGCACATGGTTTAAACAAGGAATTAGAGGGATTCTGTATTGCTTAAAACATCACATACATGTACACTGCAAAACTACAGGCAGGAGTAATCTGAAAAGTTCTTCTCAAGTATATGGCAGTATTATTAACACTGTGCAGTCAACTTAATATTGCCAACTGAATGCAAACAAAACAGTCACAATGTATTAACCTGGTGCAATGTTTCATTTACAAGCTGCCCCAACTATCCTGTAAATCTTCAAGTACACTACATTATATCAACAAGCAGCCAACTCACTTTGATGTCTAACTAGCACCCTGACTCTTGGTTCACATTGAAGAAGTATCATTTAAAGGAGCTAAAAATCCAGAACCTCACAATTAATCTGTTAGTAAACAAAACATGTGCTAAACACATTTAGCAGACAGGTTTCTACAATTAATGAGCCCACTTACTCTGATCTTCAACTTGGTTATGAGCTGGGAAAACTATAATTTTGAGGAAACAAGTGATATGCAGTCAGAGGCTTACAAATGATGAATGTATTCACTCCTTCACCAACCTCTTCCATATAGAGCAATAATAAAATATACCTTTACTATCATGTTGTTACTTTATGATACGAAAGCTGTGTCAAATTTCCTTTTCCTTACAATGCTAGGCCTCTTTGATTTGGGAGTAACTGCAACAACATTTTGAAGAAATTTTTAGACAATGTCTACCTTGTAAATCTATAAAATTATTATCTAGCATTCATAAATGATATTTTGTTTTTACAAGGTGCACAAGTATTCACCAGACTGAAAAGGGCCATATATATATGCATGTTCAGTAATAAAAATTAATAGGAAATGAGCTAAGTTGAAGTCAACACTAAGTTACAAAAAAATTAAAGAAAATTCTATAATACTTGGGTGACATTACAATTTTCTGAAAGGAGCTAAATTGTGTATGGCTCTGCCAACAACATTCTCATTATGCACACTGTGAGCTTCACTGCTTGACGATACTCATTTAGTGTCCACCACAAAAAAGCTCTTGACTATGTCCAGGGAGAAACTGTCAAAACCAGAACGAACATGTTCACAAAATGAGCCACCAATCAGTAGAAAAGAAATTGTCAATTGGTGGTTTGATTTGCTTGCAGTTAATTCCATTGCTTAGTTATGTTAGGGTGCGCGATGCACTCTGGACTACTCAATAAAGACACACGAGTTCTCATCCAATATGGCGTCCAGTATTGCATAATAACTTGATGTCAGGAGTGGGATTGCCTTTACGCCCCATCCCTTGCCTTAACTCCTTCAAGCGACGGAATCTACGAGGTTTTAATTCAGACGTACACTCTCGACGACCTCTGACCGAGAAACGACCTCGTAAGAACCAAATATGGCCGAAGGCAAGCCACCAAACCTTTCGCTCCGCGAAGACAAAGCAGCCAGTGTAAGAATTTGGCGCAGGAAATTCAATGCCTGGTGCCTGCTACAGCGAAAATGGAGGGACGCCAGCAAAAGCCCAACGACTCCAGAGCACTGGGTCCCAGAAAAGGCTCAATCCGAAATAGCGGCTTTCTTTCTCGCCCTCCCGGATGATGTCTTGGAAATTTTTGATACCACAATCCTTCCGAAAATGACAACAGAAGAGAAAAAACAGCCATGGACATATCAGCAGCGTTTAGAGGGTCATTTTGTCGGTCAAGACAACGTCATGCCCCAACGACTAGCTTTCTTCAATTGCACACAAAAACCTAACGAATCCGTCACAGATTTTGAAACCCGAATCAGAAGCATTGCCCAAAAATCCAAATATTCCGAGATGACAGACCCCCTCCAGGAGCTCATGCGCGACCGCTTATGCACAGGAGTCCACAACAAAGACCTTAGAGAACTACTCCTTCATCACTACAAGGAAGACGGGAAAACACCCTACACATTCGATGAACAACTTGCTCGTGCAAAGTCCTGGGAAGCAGCTCACAACACCAACCTAGCCATTATGCACTCTACCAACCCGAACCTCGAAGAGCAAGTCAATCAATTGGCAACGAAACCGACACCACCCCGTCGTGGAAACTGTGGTTGGTGCGGAGGCCTTAGACATCCCCGCAAGGACTGTCCAGCGACCAAACCAGGTACCTACTGCACCAATTGTTATATGACTGAGAACCATCTTGCCAAGGTCTGCAGATCCCCCAAAGACAAGTTCAAGTTGGATTTTGACAAGAAACAAAGAAAACAAGCCAAGCACCCTCCCCCTCGGCGCTCAGACACTGTTCACCACTTCTCTCAAGGGAACGATGCATCTGCAACGTATCTTGATGATGATGATGACTACATCGTCCACTCTTTCTCAGCTTTTGCTCTTTGTGACGACATGGAGGACGACAAATACTTCACCTGGCTCCCAGTCTCCGTTAGCCCTGAAAAGAACATAAAAGTGCTAATGCAAGTAGACTCTGCCGCATCCTGTAACACCTTACCATCATCAGTCTTCAGGAAGATATCGGCAACTGCCCCGCTACGCCCCTCGCATGTCAAGATATTTCCTTACTCTGGAGAACCTATTCGCCCATTGGGCAAAGTCAGTCTAGCCTGCGAGGGCGTCTCCCACTTCGAAACACTAGAATTTCAAGTAATAGACTCGGCATGCATCCCAGGCAAACCCGCCATCATAAGTGGTAGAGACAGCAAACGTCTCGGTCTACTGAAATTTCACAAAGACAGAGTGTTCTCCTCCCCAACGTCAGACATCAAACTACCCCGCATTCATCTGGCCTCCACAGATCAGACAACACCTCCCCAGTCAGCAACTACAACCGACTTGCACCCAGGCCACCTCCAGCAGACCCAATTGGTTACATCGTACAAAGACAACTTTGAGGGTCTGGGAAATCTGGGTCAGCCAGTCCATCTGACTTTGGACCCTAAAGTCACACCCTGCCATGCAGGCATCCATCAAATACCGGTGGCGAAACTCGAAAAAGTGAAAGCACAACTTGACGCCATGGTGAAATGTGGAAAACTCAAGAAGGTGGACCAACCCACAAACTGGTGTAGTAACATGACGGTCAGAGAAAAGACCCGCCCCGATGGCACCACCAAAATACGCTTATGCTTAGATCCCAGCCAAACGCTGAATAAAGCCATCATAATTCCGCGCTACCAGATTCCTACTATACAGGAAATACTTCCACGCTTATCAAGGAAAAAGCATGAAACATTCTCCATCTTCGATGCCCTCGATGGCTTCACTCAAGTTGCGCTCACAGATGAATCCAGTCTGCTCACCACCATGCACACCCCCTGGGGTCGATACTGTTGGCTCCGCCTCCCTTATGGCGTTAGTTGTGCCCCAGAGGAATTTCAGTTACGAATGCATGAGGCCCTTGAGGGTCTGCACGATGTGTATTGCATAGCTGATGACATCCTCGTCGTGGGCCAAGGCGACACAGTTGAGGAAGCAAACAGAAATCATGATCTCAATGTTCTTGCCCTAATGAAGCGCGCTCGAGACAAGCACCTGAAGTTCAACCCGCAAAAAATTCAATTTAAACTATCACAGATCACCTTTATGGGCCATGTGATATCCAACCTGGGTGTGACACCAGACCCCAACAAAGTCAAGGCCATCTCTGCTATGCCGGCCCCTACAGATAAGCAGGGAGTGATGCGATTCTGTGGCATGGTGAACTACTTGAATACTTTCTGCCCTAACTTGTCTCCCGTGATCAAGCCCCTGTTTGACCTCACAAAGCAGGATCGTGACTTCATCTGGTCAGACATACACCAGGAAGCTTTTGCCCAAGCAAAGCGTCTCATTACCAGTGCCCCATGCCTCGCTTACTTTGACAACAACAGGCCAGTCACCCTCCAAGTGGATGCTTCACAAGGAGGGCTTGGGGGAGCCCTCCTCCAGCCTAATGATTCCGGAGACCTTTAACCAGTCGCTTACACATCCTGCACCCTTCGCCCCAATGAAGAACTCTGGGCTCAAATTGAAAAAGAATGCCTTGCTATAGTGTCGGCCTGTGACAAGTGGGACCTCTGGATTTACGGCCGCGAAGTGAACGTCCACACAGACCACCAACCCTTAGAAACAATATTCAAGAAGCCTCTACACTCAGCACCTCGCCGCCTCCAGAAAATGCTGATGCGGCTGCAACGGTACAAAATCAAAGCCACATACAAGAAAGGCACGTCACTCATGCTGGCGGACACTCTCTCGAGGGCCCCTCTCCCCACCATCAACGACTCAAAACAGACCAATTTTGAGATCTTCAGACTTAACATCGACAGCGACATCAAAAACCCCAGGGTCACTTCCGAGACTCTGAATGACATCATATCTGCAACTGCGAATGACCCCACCCTCTGTCACCTGATCAGGGTCATAACCACAGGCTGGCCTTCAAGAAAATCGGAACTTACCCACAGCTTACACCCCTATTGGAACTTCAGGGAAGAACTAACCCATCAAGATGGGGTCATCTACAAAGGAACGCAAGTACTTATCCCGCTGGCAAAAAGAAACGCCATCCTACAAAAGGCTCACGCTGCCCACTTTGGAGCGGAATCAAACATCCGTCTCTGTAAGGACACTGTCTTCTGGCCAGGCATGAAGTCTGATATTCGCGAAACATGCCGTTCATGTGGGAAATGCGCACAGTTCCAATTACAGAATGCCAAGGAACCCATGAAGTCCCAGCCTATACCAGAGTACCCTTGGCAGTTTATCAGTCAAGATCTTTGTGCGTTTGAGTCGAGCACCTACCTCGTCACAACCGATCACTATTCAGACTTCATCGAGGTTGATGAACTGGAAAACACCTTATCTACCACTATTGTGGCCAAAATTGAAGCACATTTTGCTCGACATGGTGTTCCAGAAACGATTTTAACTGATAATGGACCACAATTTATTGCATCCGATTTTGAGCGACTCTGCCACAGATACCAGACAAACCATGTCACAAGCTCACCATACTGGCCCAAGGGGAATGGAAAATCAGAGGCATCAGTAAAAATCGTAAAACGCATCCTGAAAAAGTCTGGAAAAACCGGCCTGCATGAAGCCCTTCTTGTATACAGAAACACCCCCCAAGAGGGCCATCTCTTGAGTCCAGCACAAAGGAGTATGGGACGCCGCATCCGCGGACTCCTACCTATATCTACGGAGCTCTTACTACCCAGCGACCATACTACTGACATAGTCCAGGGAGCCATCGCGGCTAAGCGAACTAGGGCTAAACAACATTATGACATAACTGCTAGTAACCCTCTACCTTCGTTAAATATCGGTGACTTTGTCTACGCCAAACCGTCCCCCCATCACAAGTCTGGCCCTTGGCTCTACGGTCTGGTGACCGCCATTCCGGCCCCACGCTCCTACATTGTGGAAACACCCGCAGGATTAACCAGACGGAACCGAGCACACCTGCGCCCTGCGGCGCCACCACCTCCTGGTGCTCTAGTCCCAAGGTCGTGGTTAGATAAGCTACCTCCTAGTCCTACGCCAGCGGCAGAATCCCCACCATGCCAACCACCCATCTCACACATTACTCAACCAGCCCACCCACCACCTCTTTCACCCACAATGCAACCACCTACCTCAAGTGCCATGCCAGTGCCGACTGCTGAAGTGGAAGCACCCGACCACCCTATTCCAATACCATTAGCACCTATCACCGACGAACCAAGCTTATGCCATCGCCCAAGCCCCATCGCCGAGGAGAGCCACACAAACAAACCTGTCACAAAAACTCGTTCGGGCCGTGTTTGCAAACCCCCTATCCGTTTGAACTTATAACTACCTCCCCGACTAATCATCAATGACACTGTTGCTGTTGGAGATTCATTTTATTACTGTTCAGTTTAACCTTGTTTTTTTTTCTTTTTTTTTCCTTCCCCCTTCGTTGCTCGATGTGCGTAAAGACACTCTTCATTTGAGGGCATTGTTGTTTCCCCCTAGCCGTGGCGGAGACTTTTTTTTTCACCGACCCGTCACTGACTGTTTTGTTCAGTTATAGTTTCAAAAAAAAAAAAAAAAAGAAGGAAGGGAGATGTTAGGGTGCGCGATGCACTCTGGACTACTCAATAAAGACACACGAGTTCTCATCCAATATGGCGTCCAGTATTGCATAATAACTGTTATTGTAAGTAATGGATCTAAACCCACAACACATCCCAATTAGACCACTGTCCAGGTTTTTTTCCTCTCTTTAAATTTGCCTTTTTTGGGAACTAGTTAAAGAGCAATTCAGGCAGATTACACCATCCAAAATTCCCTGTATCTCTGACTATATAAATTGACTCTATAAAAAAACACTCTGAAAAATAATGTGAGACATTGAAAAAAAAAAGCTAGCATGAATTCCCCAAATGCTTTGTGATAGATACTGGAAAATTGTCCTGGTTGTGTTATCAGGCGATTTAATGCACTTCCCAAATCACATTCCAATATCAAGCATTTGAACACAAGCTCATCAATGTACTGCTCTTGCATCAAGTATCTTACAGAATCTAGAAGAAATTTCTAAATTTAGTTATAACACTTAACTGCAACAGACAACTTTTACCATGAGTCAATACTCAGAAAAATAACATACTACATTCTAGTGTAACAAAGAGTTAAAAAAAAATAGGATCAAATTTATATTTGAGAACAGTTTAATTGGTTCAATCGTTTAGTTGTCAATTAGGAAAGTCATAGCTGAGTAATACCTTTTATAAAAAAAGTTATAATTTTAATTTACTTTGGTTTCTGCTACAGTATTAATTTGCATCTCCAGCTATATCATAAGAAACATTAAAAAACAGAGAAGCCTTTGAGCCAATTATTAGAAGGGGAAATTGAGTTATACCTACATGTACATGACTTTGTACAGTTGTTGTTTTAGGTAAGCAATACACCACATTTTCCCATCATTTACTACAGACTCCATTAACCCATGTAAGTTAAGGGAATTACTAGAGGGGATGGAAAATCACTGACCTGATTTAATTTCTTCTTAAGTTTCAGTGACAATTAGCTCCATCATTACAGGTATATTATTAAACAATAGACTTTTAACCAATCTCTTTTTCTTGAGATTCGTTTATTTTTAACAATATTTAAATTTCCTAAGGGCCTCAATTCTTAAAGCACTGGTCAATGAGGCTGGCTCTGTCTCCATGAACTCATATAATTGGTTTTAATCTGTCATGATGATAATGAATAAGGTCCGCAATGAGGCTGGTTCTGTCTCCATGAACTCATATAATTGGTTTTAATCTGTCATGATAATAATGAATAAGGTCCGCAATGAGGCTGGCAGCTCTGTCTCCATGAACTCATGTACTTGGTTTTAATCTGTCATGATGATAATGAATAAGGTCCGCAATGAGGCTGGCTCTGTCTCCATGAACTCATATAATTGGTTTTAATCTGTCATGATGATAATGAATAAGGGAAGGCTGGTTAGGCCAGTAACCGTTGTGATATAAGTAACCAAGGAGAAAGGGACAGGTTTACCTGACAGAGGTCCAGTAACCAAGGAGAAAGGGACAGGTTTACCTGACAGGGGTCCAGTAACCAAAGAGAAAGGGACAGGTTTACCTGACAGCCTGCATCCAGAGGAAATAAACATGATGGGTGTGTGCTCATTACATGCCTTTGGTGATCTTTTGAAACAAAACAGGGTTCATCAAAGAAGCCATAGAGGCTATAACTGTCTGAGGGAGAGATTATTAACGTTTATTTAGTTTTGGGATTTAATTAGCAAATAACACGAAATACATAGTGACAAATTTTGGAACATCAAGAGAGATGAATTACAACAATATTCAGAAATAATTATGTAGGGCTTTAAAGTCTTAAAAGGGCAGTGCAAAGTAGCCTCTATGTAATCACTAATTTACTGTCTACTATAGGAAATCTTTGAATTAATACCAATTCACGCAGTTTCGAAAAAAGGAGAAAAATCTCAGGACTTCAATAAATCATTATGTTGATCATAAGAAATGCCCAGAAGACTTAGTCAGTTCTTATTTAATCCAAGGCTTAACAGCATTTTGAATTAATGATGTTTAGGTAATGATATTTTCAAGTGAGAGTAATTTGGTGTTAATCAAGCACTAATAAATTCTTCACAGAAAACAAAATTCATTTGCATTAGAGAACAAAAAGCAAGTGTAATTTGTAGTCTTTGAAAACTTAACAAGTGCTTAATTCAATTAATGCTACATTGCATGAGAAATCATGGTATTATACTTATCAGTAATTTACATGAAAAAAGCAGCAAAGAGAGTCAAGACACATGACCATTTATGATTTAACACTTTCTTGTGTTCCAACTTTGCACTTGTTTATAATTCTACATTTGTGTTACATGAAAAATGCACTCAGTTGCTGCCAATTGGAAGCGCATAATTTTTTCATGTACATAAAAATGTGTTTAATTGTACTTAATTTGGCCACTCACGATAAAAGAGACAGACTTCTTAAAAAGATGACACTTACTTGATAGTCTTTATGAATTTGTTTTCTTCCCAGCTGATGCAATGCTTGATTCCTTGTTAACAGTAAACCCTAAGGACTCCAGCATTTTGTAGATGATTGTTGTTGAATCTGAACTTTTTGCTGAGGACAAATATATGCATGCTCCTTTTCCACTTTCCTCTTTCTGCAATCAAAGTTAGCCATAGCAATGCACCGCACCCCCTTTAAAATTCACCAAACCTGACTACATATTAAAAAGTAAATGACAAGGAAATGCTGTTTGTTTCCTAAAACTTCTCATTTTGTACTTTGAACGGTCATATTAAACATGCAAATGATGTATTTCTGAAGTCAGTTTGTCTACTTCTATAGTCGACCTCTCGAGAAAGGCATAGCTTACTTACCCACAAAGTGCTTTCGTCTATAAACAAAAAACTTCAGCCCAAAACTCCCCAGCAACGCGCATGCCCTCTTTATCACGAGCTAGGTTTTTAAGGTACTGAAACTTTTGAAGGATCGTTTCGAGCGATGAAAATAGAACATCACGCAGACTCACCTCGGCGCTCTTTGCATTTGTGTCAGCATCCTCACCTTTACTTGCGATCATTGTTCAATTGACGTGAAGAGGTACTAGATTGTGATATGATGTTGGACTTCGCCTTCATAAGGCATTGAAATTCTTAAAGGTTTTTGCTTTGTACCTTACGTCCTGGCATATCTTCTTGCAGCTAGAGACATCCATGAAATCTGTCAGGCATTCTATCGAGTGGCCGCGGGAAGAGTAGCACGAGTCAACAAAACGTGCGGTGACAAGTGCACGTGAGGCCTGCACGTGAGGAAAATACTTTCAGGTTAACTAAGGGGTATTGTACACAACAAACGAAATGAATATGATAACAAGAGTAGTACCTTTTATACCGAAAAAAACTGTTTTTGAAATCTCATCGCGTGGGGGCAAACACAAAGTAAGCTAAAAATGCAAATATCGCGTTGAAGTTTCAAATATTCGCCTCATTTGTTGGAGGAATCAGAGTTGAATGATGGCATTCCATAACGTATTTACCTTGCACTGTTTGAGTGATTTCTGCATTTTTCCACCAAACTCGCCTCGTTGAAGGCTGTTCAGTGATGGCTCAAATTCTTGCGGGAATGCTTCACAAGCTGAGGAAGATCTTGCTACGTGTAAACTCAGTCACTGAGTTTCTTCTCGTCCCCAAGAACTACGTCGCTCAGTGTCACCGCTGCAAGCCAATTATTTCTCAGGTACGTGTTACAAATTGTGTTGAAGTGCTAGTATACTTTTTTTTGGAATGAAACACTTTTTTTCGAGTTCTTCTTTGAAGTTTCCTTTGACTCCTTTTTTGGAAGGTTTTATACCTAACTTTTCTAAGTCAAAATTTAGCGGAAATTTAAGAACTCCCATTCCATTGTTTCAGTCTGAATGTTTGCACACTCTTCTGCAAGCATAAACCCTTTAAACCCAAGAGTGACCAGTATCTAATTTCTCCTTACAATATCATCCCTGAATCACACATCAAGGTCAGGAGAATTATGGAAATGATTACCAACTAAAGAAGCTCTTGATTGCTACACCAATTCTCCCTGCCAGCACCACAGGAAATGTATCGAGACAATAAGCAATTAAGCAATTTCATAGTAACGGCATAACACCAGTTAACCTCCAATAATGAACAACAACAACAATAACAATTTATCACTTATAGAGCGCTATTTACAATGACAGATCAACAGCGCTTTACAATCAATCCTAACCCGCCCATCCCACCCCAGGGGAGGACATCCATCACACAGTAATCTCGTGCGTGGGAAATTAACGTCTCCTACCCCTAACCCTGTAGGAGACGGGACCTCCATTTATTCGTCCCTATCCGAGAAGACTAGAATATCTAACCATTTCTTGATGTTATAGAAAGGTAGCATATTCTTCTCAATTATTTTAAGACCTTGAGTGTTGGTCCGGCCGGGGGTCGAACCGTCGACCTTCCGCACAACAGTCCAGCGCTCTATCCATTGAGCTAACCGGGAGGAAGTTTCGTACTTGGTCTTTCAGTCGTAAAAACCTATTTCCAATTCATCCACGGTAACATTATTTATTATTAAAAGACTAGTTTATTGTTTTGCAAGGATTTCCAGCCCTTTTGTCTGCCGACTCATGCTTCCATCTCGCGTTCAGACTTGCCTATTTCATCAGACAACCGTCAGAATCTGTTTGGTGTATTGGACACATATGGTTTTTTAACTGATAATTTAATTCGAGAGAGAAATTTTGCGGGAGACTAGTTAAAGTACTAACTACCTATAACCGGAAAAAAAATTACTAAAAGACTAATTCCAATTATTTGTACCTAGGGCGGAATGGAAGATTTTTGAAACTCCACGGGGAAAGTCAGAAGCGACACTGAGCCGGGAATTAAGACTGACACTTGGAGACCACAGAGCACGATCTTCCTTTAAAAATTAAAGAGAGACAAAAAAGCTTGTTCATGGAATCTTTACATTCTACTCGTACTCCTACTATCGTTTCTCTATTTGAACCTCAACCTTTCTTTAGGGGGGTTCACTTCCCGTATGGTCTGTTGATCATTCAACCGACAAATCTGATTGAAATCGTTTTCAGCAGTCCTTCAATAACTGAAATGTTTCAAAGTTACCTTTCAGCTATGAGATTGTGTTTGAACTATTGAACTCCAGGATGGTTCAATTATTGAGATAACAAAAAAAAAATGAGAGATGAAAGATTATTAATTTTTTTTTAATTAGGTACTAAATGGCTTGACAATAACTTAAAGAACATTTAACACTTCTAAAAACATCCTCACTTGGGTTACACTTTTCTAATACTTTTTCCTTTCATTTTTGTTCAAGCTCCAACAAAATTAACTTAAGTCATACATTAACAGCAAATGTGAGTAAATAAATGAGGCAGATGAGCATGCATTATCTGACCTGTGCACTTAATACATATGTGCGGTGGAGTAAAAACGATTAGTGGCTTAGCATTGTCATAACAAAGAAGCCACCTAGTAAATAATACACTAGGACTTAAGTCAATAAATAATAAGTAAGACATGCAACTGGATGCTGAGTTAATAGTTAAGTCATGTTTGTAAGTACTTGTAAACTTAATAATATAGGAATCAGATAAGTTGCGGAAACTTCTGACAACACGGGCGGCGCAATGTAACCGTAAGCATGCTTTAACGAGATCTTACTCCGCATACCAAATTCCCTCCCTTTCTGACACCATGGACGATCAAACAGTGCCGAACAAACATCACGAGTGCGAGTTAGTTACTTTGATTTTTTTTCGATCATTTTTTCTGAAAATGTTCTTGGTTAAGTAAATGAACTATTTCCATGACACAACAGTATGTAATCTTTCTACTTCTATTGCAATAATTAGAACTAAAAGGACTTGATAAGTCAGTGCTACCCGTTACAAACGTGTGTCCAGCACCATATCATCTTCTTCGTCTTGCTCTGTTGAATAAAAGTAACCAATTATCAAGACGCTTCAGTTATACATTGTTACCTTACAAAAAAAATAACAATACGTTTTGGAATAACGAAGAAGTTTTTCTTCCACCCAACGTGATGAACGAAAAATTAATTCCCCTAAAACTTTAGAAATTAGCGGAAACGGAGGCCGGGTAAAACATACCTTCGTCCATAGTCTGCTGGTGTCGTGGTGATACATCTTCCATAGACTCTTCACCCCGATGTCGGGAGTCCTCGTTATCTCGTTTTGACTGCTGTTTTTCGTCCTGCAGTTGAACTTGATTTACTTCCTCAGACACTCCTCTGGGTTTCTCTTGTTCAATATCTACCTGTTTTGGACCTTTGTAGTCCTTTTCTCGCCATTCTTGATTAGAATCAACTTGCTGATTTTCGGTTTCTTCGTGTTTCTCTTCTTGCTCTTGTTCATCTTGCTCATTTTCTTCTTGTTGCTGTTCACTTTCTTTTTTATTTCTTTTCGACTTCTCGTCTTTTTTAGAACCAACCTCTAGCCCATGGTCGACTTTCAGTTCTTTTTCCTCTTCTTTCCAAGTGCGCTGCTGTTTGGATTCTTGGCCTTCCCCTTTTGGCTTTTCTTCAACAGTTTCATCTTGCTCACGCTCAGGTTTTTCATGTTCTTCTTTCAGCTCTTGGTCTACTGGCTGCTGTTTACTAACTTCTTTGTTTCCCTTTGAATGACCAGGTCCAACTTCCAGCTTTGTGCTAGGTTCTTTGTGCTCATCGTTTGGTGCTTCGTCTCGTTGTGATTCAACTTGCTCCTGTTTACTGGTTTCGTCTTGGCCTTGATTTGGTTCTTCGTCTTCTCTTTCAACTTGCTGCTGTTCAGTAGGTTCGTCTTGACCTTGTTTTGGTTGTTCGTCTTCTCTTTTAACTTGCTGCTGTCCAGTAAGTTCGTCTTGGCCTTGTTTTGGTTCTTCGTCTTGTTCAGGCTCAACTTGCTGGGGTTCAGTGGGTTCCTCGTTTTCTTCGCCTGATCCTGCATGTTGTTCTCTCTCTACCCGTTCTTCCTGCAACTCGTCCTCACAATCAACAGCGCTCCCCATCTCTTCTAGATTTTGTACTGTGTTCAATAAAGAAAACACAAAAAGGGAATAAGATTACAAAGTGCTCTCTCTCGTGGCTTTAGTTCGCTAGATCGCCAGATTTGTTCAATAAGTCACGTTGCGCGTGTTGCATTTGGTAACCGTATCGTGTAACTTCTCCATCCCTAGTCATTTACGTTCCGCCTTTGCTCTTTCCGAATATCGCTTTTCTCTTTAAGAGTGAATGTTACCAATGGTCACACATTTGGTGGCAACAGCTGAAAAACAAATTTTGCCCATATTTAAAAGTTGGGTAGGTCTCAATGAGAAATAAATCACTGCATACTTCGTTTGGCTGAATATCGACTTATTTTCGAGAAAATCGATATTAGCTGAGTTCCGCCAAAATGCCGCTTTTGAATCTCAAAATTTCACACGAATCTTGGAGAGTCGCGCCACAAATTGAAAACAGTCACTTGGACCAGTGAAAAGTACCAAATCTTGAAAAATAACATTCAACATAGGTTGACAGCAATTTGAGCAATTCTTGATTGTTTATATACACAGTCTGATTGAATTTATCCGATCATCTTCTAGCTAGATCAAAAATAGGTCAAAAGTAGCCCGTTACTGATTTAAACTATGTGCTAAACAAAATAATCGACTGAGAATCTGGCTTTTGGAAGGCGAAATGTAGTTCTGTTCGATCTCCGAAGGAATTTTTGGGGATATGATTCGGCGTGATTTGTTGACGGTGCCATCAGTTAGCAGAAAATGTACATATCCACACGCAAACACGGTTGTTTCGCATTTACATCAAAACTACACCTTTTTCAACAGAATATCTTCTTACCCTCCCTGTTGATGTATCACAATAGAGGATTGCAATCCTGGAAATTTTGCATCGATCGCTCTCAAAGTAGCGATATAACTTATAAGGAAGTCTCCTGATAATGATTGTTTGAAAGAACTACTCTTAGCCTTCCAAAAGCCAGATTCTCAGTCGATTACTCTGTTTATGTAGTTTTTGTATACTAGTTTTATTAATTATATTTTTTGTAAATAATCTTGAATTAATATTGTTATTAAACGAAGTGTGTATCCATGAGCTTTACTTAAATTTTTACTAGACATTTTCACGCATTTTTTTCGATTTTTAAGCAGTTTATCATAATTTTTGTATATACTTTTAGAGATTATAGTGATTAAAAGTTTTTCTTTTCCACGATGATACATGTAACTTAATAAATAATGATGAAAAGTATTCATAATAATAAAAATTAGATTGTGTCTACAAACAATCAAGAACTTAAATTTGAGTGTTTTTCAAGATTTGGTACCTTTCATCGGTCCAAGTCTTTTAAATTGGTCACGCGAGGTTCGTGTAAAATTTTGAGCTTCTAAAGCGGCATTTCGGCGGAATTCAGTTATTATCGATTTTCTCGAAGATAAATCGATATTCAGCCAAACGAAGTATGCAGTGCTTTGTTTCACTGTAAGGCCCACCTGACTTGAAAGAGTGAGCCAAATCGATTTTTCGGCTGTTGCCACATTTCGAACCTGTTCAATCTTTGGCCACATTTGCCCCTAAAAAGGACACAAGTCAACACTCTGGCCATAATAGCAGTTTACAATACAAGCCCGGAAAAATTAATCACAGGAGTAGCGAGAGCGTTTTAAATTAAAGAGCCACAAGCAGAAAGATAATTAGAAGCCAGCAAGCTTATTAACTAGAATCTTTGGTTCATATCAAGGTCTTTACAACACTAGCAGACAAGATAAGTATGTAATAGTGGCTCACCACTATGTAATACAACAACTTCAAACTTAAAAGGAGTGAGGAGAAAAATGACTCATTAGATTCGCCCCAAATAGCAGTAGGTACGAACCTAAATAAATAAGGAATAAAACCTCCTCTTATGAGGCCGATTTGTTCAAAGCCTACAGAAAAAACGGCGTACGTTTTGGTTTGTTTTGACACGCGCGGAAGTAAATATGGCGGTCAGCCGCTCTAGTCCCGAGTTCTCTTTGACGAAATTACAAACAAACATTTTCACAAGACAGTACATTGTTGAATTCACAATAGAAATAACGAAGCTTGTACACTCACTGAAAATTAGTCAATAATAACGCGCTAGGAGCCTGTAATGGCATTTTCTTTGTTAGCTGTCCTCAAGCTCTAATGAGCAAACTTAGCGAAGCTAGCGCTTCCAGTGTTGGTATGTGACGTCATCTTAACAGTGATCATTTGACGGGGGCTTATACCAGAGAGCGATAGAGCCACCCCCTTCCTCCTTGATGATGTAGATAATTACACAAAATATCATGATAAACTCACACCTCATTTACTGGGTGTAATGTAAAGAATTGTACCTTGTGTAGAGTAAAGGCTGACATAGTGTGCATCAGGGACGTGTCCCAACACAAGTGTCCTGCCTTTGTCAACAGGGCATTGTGGCCGTAAGATAACATCGTGAGAAGCGTTAAGACTGCTGACCACACGAATGCAAGTTTTGTAGCAGTTGGCTGCGGCACATAGAATAACATGGTCACCCCATGCGCCATCTTGCTCCATGTACGTTAAGTAATCAGCCCATGATTGATGTCCATGGACGAAGTGAAACAGATCTGTTCCATTCGGCTGTGAGAAAAGCAAAAAAGAGAGAACGAAACTTGGAGTGTAAAGTTCATTGTACAATGGACCAGGTTGAGTACGTTGGAAGGAGTCATCGAATGAGAAAATAACAGATACTAAACAACAGTAAGAACGGATAATAACATATCAGAGTAATGATCACAAGGATCTGCATTGGATGTAGCAGTCTCAACTCCTGAATTTGCCCTGCGAAACATCAAATATCTAATGTCCACCTTACCCAGAGTCAAGGTTATCCAATTAGGATTGTCCCTTCTAGGGGAGATTCAAGTGTGAAGTACTTTTAAAAAAACCTCGGGTTGGCCGCTTTCTCCACAAGACAGAGCCCTTTCATTTTATCAAGGAGGTTTGAATTCATCCGTGACCCGGACAAGGTCTATAAAAAAACACACTTGAACAACAGAGCGTTTTTTTTTACGAGCAATCCAGAAGTATTGAACAATTATTCTCCAAAATAAATGGTGAATAGGGGTGAGTATCTTCCGAGGCAAAGAGGCAAGTTAATTATCCACCACTTTCACCAACGCTTATGTAGAAAATAATCTACGTCTATACCAGAATACGGTGAATGGTACTTGCCAATCAATTACCAAGGAGCGCGCGGTGTGATTTATACTAAACGATGATTTCAAGGTATTTATGATCCTTATCATCCCCTACAGAACGAGTAGTGATGTGTTTACCAGTTGACCCACATGTGGATCCAACCTTTATGGTGCTCCTAAAGTAACAGTGGTGAACACAGAGTGCAAGACGTCAACTTACTAATTTAGGGTTTTTTCTGAGGTATTGGACCAATAATTGCCTTAATTCGTCATGCTTGATTTTGATTCTCATAGCAATTTCCAGTTGATCTGACAAAGCATAGAACATGCAATCTCTTGATCCTTCATTGTCGACGATTCTGAAGCCCTTGTCTGAAGCAATTTTCTTCAACTCAGTATTTAGGTCTGTCTTGTCATTGGCTTTGCTTGCATCGAGTTGCATCTGCTGAAGCTGAGCAACTAACTCAGCAGAACCTAAGTGAACAAACGGATGGATGAACAGAGGATAAATACCACCATGCTCATGATTTAAGGGGGCCAAAACAGAATAATTCTACGTTGCAAATACTTTTTCTCTAGGTTTCCACGAGTTCTTAATAATAAGTTTCTTTGATACATAGAGGAATGTTATAGAAAAGGAAGTAAAAAGTAATTCCTAGCCAACTGAGTTACTTCAGGTTGGTTTTCACATAAATTGGGGTCAAAATGGCAAATATTACTTAAAATAACTAGATAACTCTCCGTAAACTCATCCAGATCAGAAATTCAGAGGAACGAGATTTTGTTCAGATTTTGTTCAGAACACAGCCAGGTGTCCATTTCAGCACGTCTCCCCTGTTCTAAACATCATTGAGAGGCAGTCTCTCTAAAAGCGTTAAAGTGTATTTCGGCAACATTCCGCTTGGTTCGCGGTTCGGTTGAAGACTTATATCTAAACAATGATCTCTTGAAGTAATTACAGCCTCCTTTTCAACGAATTGGGTATAGAGAAACCCCGTAAACAATCGTTATCAGGAGGTGTTGACTATTCTTCCGAGTTATATCACTATTGTGAGAGCGATGCAACAATTTCAGAACTGCAATACTCTATTGTGATACAGCAACATGAAGGATGAATGAATATTATGTTGAAAAAACTGTGGTGAAATGCGAAACAATCGGGTTTGCGTGTGTATGTATACATTTTCCCCTAATTGACGGCACTGTCAAATCAACGCATTTCATCCAATTTTAAAATTTAATGAAATCGCACTGAAACGTTTCCCCAAAAACTCCTTCGAAGATTGAAAAGAACTACACTTCACCTTCCAAAAGCTAGATTTTCAGTGGATAATTTTGTTTAGCACATAGTTAAATAACGGGTTACTCTTGATCTATTTTAATCAAATTAGATGAAGGTCGGATCAACTCAATTAGTTTGTGTATACAAAACAATCAACAACTACTCAAATTGCTGTCAACATATATTTTGATGTTGTTTTACAAGATTTGGTACTTTTCATCGTGGCGCGACGTTCCGAGATTCGTCTAAAAAATGTTGAGCTTCTAAAGCGGCTTTTGGTGGAATTCAGTTATTATCGATTTTCTCGAAAATAAATTGATATTCAGCCAAACGAAGTAGGCAGTTCTTTCTTTCACTGTAAGGCCTACCCAACTTGAGAATATGAGCCGAATCGATTTTTTGGCTGTTGCCACGATATTGCGAAAGTGTGCGATTCTTGGCCACATTTGCTCTTAATACCTTATCAAAACCATTATTTCTAGAATTTTAACTGTCGAACAAACAAGTAAATTCTATGTTGCTATGCGTCTGTTCAACGATGATATACGGGGCGCAACGGAGTGTCTGTAATGTTCGAAGCCCATTTTTCAGTGAGCAATTTCAGAATAAACCCACGGTAATATGGAATCTATTTGTTTTTGTAATAAAAATAGAAATATTGTCAATGGTGACTTTGTCTATGGATATTTTCTTCTCTAGAGCATACCAAGAATCAATTAAATTAGATTCAAACTTACTATACATGTACAACGGAAAATTGCAGTCATTAAAGTGTTTCAAAATATGGATGATTGTAAACTTCAAGCTAAAGGTTAAATTTCTTTTTACACCTTCGTTAGAATATAAAAAATTTGGAAAAAAACGTCAGCTGGAACTTTTTCAGCTACATAAATTCCTCATTGTTCTTTGATCATTCTGTTCTGTTCTTGGTTTTTGACTGCCAGATGTTGCATTCTCAAATTTGTTGCAGTCTGTGGATAAGTGAATTGAGTGCGTACCTTCTTCGATAACTCTCATTTCCATTCCCTGGTCTTTAGCTGGCACAAAATAATAACACAAACGACAAAAACGTCAGCAACAAACATATTGTTCACTCATGCATGAGGTAGTCATATTTTTCAATGAGACTGAGTCTAACTAAGTGTTAACATGAAATAAACAAGCTTGTTATTAAATATAGATACCTGTCTATTTCTTATTCACTTGACTTATGTGTCAATTTTATTTATAAACACGCGGCATATCTGTTCTTAGAACTGTTTTATACGTAGCTTTATAACATGAAACAGAAACAAAAAATGAAAGAACGGGGAATAACACTATACAAAATGACGAAAGATTAGTTAAAATTGTTAAAGGTTACCTTCATTTTGATTTCGGCCGAGTTTTGCTATCAAATAATTCCAGAACGGTCGGAGTTTGGCATTGATGACACCTCGAACCTTAATACATCGAAAAAAAAAACAAAAAACACACAGTTGTAATCAGTACACATTGCTTTCTCCCCACTCCCCATATTAAACCTTCGAGTCTTTCATTTCCCCTCGAATGCGGATGAATATAGAAATGGCAAAATTAAACTTAATCGCCGAAGATATATTTTTCAACCGTTCAAATAATGACCTCGTGTACCTGTGGGGTAGAAAAGGTGTAGAGAATGGGATTGATGGCAGAGTTAACCGGCAGAACAAAGACTGCGATCCAAACTGCCAGGTCACCACGTACACGGAAGGACTTTTCCAGGAGAGACCTCACTCCAATCACCACGATAGGCAGCCAGCAGACACAGTCGGTAAGAACAATGAAGAACACTCTTTTGGCGAGAGAGGCCTCCCTCCTCAGATCGGCTGCCCTCTGCTTGGCTTTCATTTTCCTCTCTCTTTCGGTTCCTTGCTTAGCCAGGCGCCGGTTTGATGCGCAGGACTTAAAGATTATCATTGAGTAAGCCACAATGACGAAAAACACCAGGGAAAAGTTTAGACCAACAAACATGGTAACAGAGTACTCCCAGCCTGAGGGCTTATCAGCAGAAAGCTGCAATGGAAGACATACAACTGATCTGCCATAAAAATGATGACCCTTCTGGCGACTACCAAAGTAATCGAAGCCCACCGTGGGAATAAACGCAATTATACCACCAACAATCCAGATAAAGACGCAAAGAAAGTGCGTAACCCTAATTGTAAGGGACTTTCCGCTGTAGGGGTACAGAATATTTTTAAGCCGGTCGGCAGAGAGCAAGCAGATGAGCATCAAGGACACCTCGCTTGACAATACGGAAAGGGAACCTGTCATCTGACATGGAAAACTTGAACGCCAATAATAGTCATGCAAGAAATACTGCCCTGCCCAAATGGCATCCATCACACCTATAATGATCAGGTAGACACCCATCAGTCCATCAGACCCGGCCAAATTTATCAACATGATAGCCTGTATCTTGTTTTTCTCCTTTGTTTCTTTAAACACCAACCGCCACACGATCACAAACACAGCACCAACCAGTGTCATAATTCCTACAACCCAGAGACAAATCCTAGGAGCTCGATCTTTGAACATCGTTTCACAACTTGCAAAGCTGTCGACATAAGCAAAGTCGCAATCTGCGTCCTCCTTCGTCAAATGGCAACACATCAGGTTGGTGTCCACAGTCCTACGGTTCAAAAAAAGAGTTGAAATGAATAAAAAAAGAGAAAAAGCGGAAATCTCATTCGTCACAGGTTCTGTACTGGTAGGAAAATGAATGAGTGGTTGTAACATTATACGAGTAGCATAATTGTCTTCAGACAAGTGAAATTTTTCAATTGTTCCACTTCTACCATCGTGAATATTCCACTTGACTTACGCAGTTATTAGATTCTTCATGTTGGAAAAAAATTCCACTGGGAGTTCTCGCATTTCGTTGTAATGGAAGTACCTGCAAATTAAAGAAAATTCAGGTAATTCAGCTAAACTTTGCCCGCTATTTCATGATAATATCATCATCATTACCCTATGTTTAGACCGCTTGCGGTTTTTTGGCTCTCTCTTTTCCTTTTTTCCGTCTCCAATTCTCATTAGAAATCTTACACCCTTGGGCGCTAATCCGAGAATTTTCAGCACGTGCAAGTTGCACTCAGTCTGACAATCTCTGTCTCCTGTGAACTTGAAAAAACTCTTCGTGTAGTTTGAACACACCTGAAATATTATCAGTTTAGTCAAACTCACAAGAATCGAATAGTTGGGGCGACATCTTTGAATTGTTCGTTGGTCACTGTGCGGATCTTATTGGAATAAAAGCTCCTGCAGAACGATAAAGTAAAAAAAGCGTAAAGCGTCAATTAACAAGCATTAAAGAGAACCTCATCTTGCATGAGCCCATGAAGTCGTACAATAACATCAGGTAAGTATTTTCATGACCTTCTCTGTGCAATTATTGCTTCATGACCAACTTAAAATTACGTTCAAATTACGGAAACTTTTCCAAAGATAATTTTTTATGCAAGTCGCATTTAAATTGCAACTTATCCATTGCTGAGTATGACAGCTATCTTCGCTGTGACGAACACTACATAAGCGATAGGGAAAATGAGGCCTGAAAAAAATTCAGGCCTGTACGGGATTCGAACCCGTGACAATTGCGATATCAGTTAACCAGTGCAGTCCGGTATCCCAGAGGTCATGAGTTGGAATCCAGTACAGGCCTGAGCTTTTTTTCAGTCGTCATTTTCACTACTGCTTAACAGAGGTTGTCACGAAGAGTCAAACATTCACAGACAACAGTCAAAAAATCGAATTGGCTCATATTCTAGTGTTAGGTAGGCCTATAGGTAAAACAAACCAAGACATATATAAAGGGGTAAGGGCTAACGAAGGGCCAACTCTCGATATGTCAGCTTTTTAACTCTTTACAGTGGCCAAATTACAATTTCTACTTAGTTGATATTACCAATTTTATCAAGACATATATAGTTTGTTGAAAAACTCTTTGTTCTTGAGAAATTGATAAAACTCAATAGACGCATAATTAGCGTCGTTCTAAGGTCGAATTTAGCCCATTTTGGAGGCCTTGTTTGTACTAGTAAAAGCAGTGAAAAACGTACTTATTCCAGAGACTCTTAGAACAATGTCTCACCTATGTTTTCACAAAGAGTAGAATCAATATTTAAATTTGAAATATAATACGGATTTTTCTATCTATTTACTTAAGTGCAGTGTGAAAAGTAGGAGTAGTGTAGGGGGCCTCTATGGGTAAAACCGCACGGCCTGGGTCCGAGTGTCTCGGCCGAGGATAATATATTCACGCTGCATTGGTGTACGAGGGGTTTGATTAGGGCTAGGGTTTAGGGTTAGGTGAATAAAGGGGTATTATTAGGGTTTGAATGTGGCGTAGATGTACGAGGGTTTTTAGGGTTAAATTTCGTGAGTAGGGTTTCAGGTTTAAAAAGTAACGGTACAAAAAGTACAAAGACAACAAAAGAATCCAAGATTGCGGTGGAATTAACTATGGTTTATTTATTCACACTGCACGATATTTGAGTTGTAAATAGGTAACATAATCTAGAAAAGCTGTCATCATGTCCATGTATAATTGATGGAAAATAGAATGTTCTCCCACGTTAGAATCATAACTTTCAATCTCGTCAATGTATTTAGTCACTTGTCTGCGTATTTCACAAAGATCTTTTAAATTGTACAAAGCTTTCATTCTCCCTCACTTCGAATATGCATCACCACTGTTTATAGGTCTAAGTAAGGGTCTGTCTGCGAAACTGGAGTCAACCAATGCATTCGCTCTGAGGACTCTTCTCAATTATTCTAAATCGACTGCTTACGAAGAGTTATTGAAAACTGCAAATATTAAAAGTTTAGAACATCGACGCATAGAACAAGCACTTATACTTGTATATAAAAGTATTCATAACCAGACACCGAACTACATTCAGGAATTGTTTTCTCTGCGAAGTAATGGTTACAGCCTACGTGGCCATCTTAAGGTTGTTCTTCCAAGACCAACCTCATCTTATATGCAACATTCTTTTACGTACCAGGCTAGCAAACAATGGAACAATCTGACAGACAAAATAAGGATGTCGGAATCCCTTTCTATATTTAGGAAAAATTTGCAAGACATACAGTTCTCCTCATCGTATGACTGCAGCTGTTTGTTTTGTAAACAAATAGTCTAGTCACAAATAGCAATTATTCATTCTAGATAATTAATTTTTATTTCTTACCTATTACTTATTACTTATATATGTAAATTATGTCAAATTTTTATGGCACATTTGCATTTAAACGAGCTATTCGCTCATATGCGATATGTGGCTAAATAAAGTTACTTACTTACTTACTGGTAGCTTTTTCTTTGACGACGGCAAATAATTCGTCTAGGATGGTTCCGGCCCACTGGGGATTCGGTTCAATCTCTTCGCCCAAACAGTTGTTTTTCATATGACATGGTGTTTGAAATGAATGTAGAAATGTAGGAAGAGGTTATACATAAACGTAAAAAATGTCACTCTGATTGACAAGCTGTCATAAAACATAGCGTATATAAAGTTATCGTTTCGTATCACAATAGAGTATCACAAACTCGAGAGAAAACAATACCTGTCAATCATTTGCGAGGTAGGGAAAACAAACGCTGTCAATCATACGAAGGATGCAATAAAATTAATATTCTGCCGTTAGAAAGATTTGAATTTTATTGAATATAATTATACCCACGCCGCGTCCCCACGTGAGGACGCTATAATTTTCCTACATAACTAGCAGAGTTTCTAGCATCAGTACAGAAGTTGATTCCTCCAGCTAGAAGAAGCAATCAGCAGAAGAAACCAGAAGACTAGCAAGAAGAAGTGAAAGTCATGGACAACAATAACGTAAGTACATATGATGCACGATCTTGTATAGAAGAATGGTCTATTCTTTTAACACATCCTCTGAGAATTGGAAGTGTGCATGTTATTAGGTATTCAAATTTCTCTTACTTTTAAGTTGCGTATACATAATCAATGTTGTTGTTGTTGTTAAATTATATACCGTTATTCACTTAATTATTACCGGCGCGTGTGCATAATCATTATTGATAAGTTATATGTCGTTATTCACTTTATCGGCGCGTGTACATATGAATAATATGAAAGTGCCTTTTTACTAAGACATCACAAACGCATGCGATGATGCGATTCCGCACCGAAAAACAGGAAATGTATACAGAGAAACTTAACAAAACAACGCTCTCACCTTACGACGAGAAGCGATTTTTGTTGGGAGAGTTTGGAATCGATACACGCACTTATGGACATTACTTGAATGCATTAGAATGATAGAAACTCAACTCGTGATAGACTTTGCTTTTAACTACATTTGATGAACATGCGATGCGTATGATTTGTCAATGAGATTCGTTCGCTTGAGTTGCCTGTAAATAGCGCCATAATATGAATAAAAGCTTTTCAATTTATTTTCTGTTTATTTTAAAAGCGTGAGCGGGTGTATGCATTTACCTCCTTTTCATTAGGACATGTCAAATATCCCTAAAAGACTTTGAGCGATTTTTCTTTTGGTTTGAACAGCGTTTATTCACTCCGCATCGGTATATTTTTTATTCCCATCATGGAAGTTAAGTGGATAGAAGCATCCTGCATTTAGATGAAGAAATATAGGAAATACAATTTAAAATAAATGAGCATCAACATTGAAAACCGAAATGGAATGAGAATTTACTCATACCCAAGAGTGAAGGCTTATTATTATCCATTCAACGATGAATTTTAAAATAAGAATACTCTATGGATAACGTATGCATGATTACATTGGAAGCGGTGGAGTCTAAAACTCTATCTTCTATCAAATGTTTGGGGCGACTCACTAATATCCCAGTCTTTACATTCTTCCCTCAAACACTCCGACTTACAAGAACTATGCTAGGCATGTTAGATTGGTTAAGTTTCAATTGGATGTCTACAAAATTAGAAGCGTCGAATACGGAATTTTAAGTGACGCTCACTTTCACAACTACTAGCGAACAGGAATGGACTCCTTTCTCATTGTAATAAATGCAGGTCCGTGACACCAGGAAATTTCATGTTTGAAATTATTTTACTAAAATTACTTTACATGATACAGCATTTCCACTATTCACTCAGTGTTTTTTACATTCTGCGTTTCTACTTGTGCATAGAGTTGTGCGTATTTCTTCTGTAATTCCTCCAATTCGAGTTTCACTCGTGATAATAGAGTGAATTTCATAGGTTTACGCTGTAGTAGCAATGTATGCTTCGCATGGTTTCTCTCGTCTTTCATGGACTGATATTTGATCAGATCATCCGCTAGTTGAGTTTCAATCTCTTGTATCGCCTGACATAACACCACGGTTTCCAAATCGTGGCATGCCTTTTTTACTATGTTCGGACCCTCCACTGTTCTCATCTTAGGAATTGGAACATGTTTAAAATGCTAAAAAGTTGTTAAGTTCCATGTCTTCATCATCTAATCTAATGTATCCATAGGGTAACGACCTAAATGTACCATTATCCATTACCCTCTTGTCAAAAACTAGTCTATACGATTTTATTTGAGTCTCTGTTCTAATTTTCTTTTCTACTGGATCTCGGACAAAATGCACAGGATTGATAATCTCTGTCTTTCTTGCCTCGTCCAAGGGATGCTGAATCTCATCCAGGATGTTTTGCTTTATCACTTCCTAATTTAACTGGGCCATGCCACGCACATTTAGTGGGAAACCTTTCACTTTTACGCAGGACTTTCCTTTGGCCGTGACATAGCCATAATTCTTGGCTCTCGCCGAAATGAACTCCACGATGTAGTCTCCCTCCTCTAGCTCGTTTGTCATATCCCCCAAATAATCCCCCAAGGCAATCTCTGACTCTCCAGGTTTCCACTTGTACACTGCCGAATCGGTGTCGTAGTAGAGCACACGATCTTTTTTAAATTTCCAATGACTCGTACAATTTAAGGCGAGCCTGGCAGGTAGTAAACGCGGCGATAAAGAAATTGGTAGCCGAGAGTTTAAATAGTGCGACTATGCAGTGTCATTGTAAATGATATGTGTCATTAAATTGCACAAAAATAAATAAAAGATGACATTAGCACTCAATGCTCTATGAAGCGTTCGATGACGGTCTTAAGAGAAACAAAGCTCAGTTCCTTATCTAATTTTTCTTAGTATAAAACCGCATACATCCTTCATGGATTCTTGTTTCAAGGGAAAGCTTTCGTTTCCAAGAATGACAACTGTACAAGCAATCCATCATCCAAGTTCTACTTCATCGTCACTTGATCCTCTATTAGGCCGTTATAAATCTCATTCATTTTGTCGTATGAAAACTGCTTTGGATCAAATGCGCACACGTATGTCACATGTCTATGCTCCCGCGATGTAGTCACCACTTTCACAAAAGAGGTTTTCCATGTTTTCCTCGCGTCCATAATATCCTTCATTCCCCCTATAAAACGGATAGATCATTTCAAATGTTAAATGTCTTGCATCCAGTTGCTTAGGCTCCAACTGTTTAAACATTACCTCGTACAAATTAGACTCGGCTATTCTACGGTATTCCACTTTCACTAACGAATCATTTAAGGCTAATTCCAAGCACGACTTGCTTCCAGTATTTCCTGGAGTTCTATAGCTTTTATAATCTTTTCTTATTAAAAACTCGTGATAAACGAAACGTACTTAAGTATAACAACAAATCTTATAACATTCTCTCCACCCATCTATAAGAAAAACAAAAGAAAAATTATATAAACTAATCTTCTTAGCTTAGCTTTTATCTTTTCAACACTTCATTTCATAGCGTCGACACGTCTGACTTTTACTCTCAAAGAGTATCGACAGAAGCTGATGGCTATAAGAGCTCGCATTAAATATAATGAGCAGAATCTGAAAGAATTCAATCAATCAATCAATCAATACTTTATTTACCCACGTAGCGTCAAGGAGTTCATAGAGTTCGTTCAAAATACGTACGCGCCTCTCAGATTAAGAATGTAAAAAACCTAATACATACTATCAAAACCTAATTGATTAGAAATTAAAATAACTAACAACTAATATTAAAATTGAAGTTTGTACAGTAAAAAATCGCATGTAGAAATAGGAACGTTTCCTAGAAGATTAAAAGCCGTTCCAATTCCTAAGATGAGAACAGTGGAGGGTCAGAACATAGTAAAAAAGGCATGCCACGATTTGGAAACCGTGGTGTTATGTCGGCGATACAAGAGATTGAAACTCAACTAGCGGATGATCTGAACAAATATCAGTCCATGACAGACGAGAGAAACCATGCGAAGCATACATTGCTACTACAGCGTAAACCTATGAAATTCACTCTATTATCACGAGTGAAACTCGAATTGGAGGAATTACAGAAGAAATACGCACAACTCTATGCACAAGTAGAAACGCAGAATGTAAAAAACACTGAGTGAATAGTGGAAATGCTGTATCATGTAAAGTAATTTTAGTAAAATAATTACAAACATGAAATTTCCTGGTGTCACGGACCTGCATTTATTACAATGAGAAAGGAGTCCATTCCTATTCGCTAGTAGTTGTGAAAGTGAGCGTCACTTAAAATTCCGTATTCGACGCTTCTAATTTTGTAGACATCCAATTAAAACTTAACCAATCTAACATGCCTAGCATAGTTCTTGTAAGTCGGAGTGTTTGAGGGAAGAATGTAAAGACTAGGATATTAGTGAGTCGCCCCAAACATTTGATAGAAGATAGAGTTTTAGACTCCACCGCTTCCAATGTGATCAAGCATACGTTATCCATAGAGTATTCGGATCACATTTTGTTCCTGGGCAACCGAGCCCGATATGCATTTGTCGTACTCGATTACCATTCCTGCTCGATAAGCAAACCTCGTTTCATAATCGAGCTCGATAACTACAAGTCGAGTACGATTACTAATCGAGTACGATTACTAATCGAGTACGATTACTAATCGTACTCGATAACTTATCGAGCTTGATAACTTATCGAGCTCGATAACTAATCGAGCTCGACAAAGCTCGTTTATCGAGCTCGGTTACAGAACTGACGAGAAAGACTGGTGGAGAGTAGAGTCTTATGGAGTGCGATGGGGTTTGGAAAAAAACCTCGATACCAACGGTGTTTACTTCATAAGTTTTTTAAGGAGATTCAGACACAGGATTCATAGAGAGGATATGAAGTAAGAGTGGAGAATATTGAAAATCAATTTTCCCATGCTGCCGTTTTTGTTTAGGCGATTCTCTTCCCCAAATATCAGGACGCCCTTTTTTTCGCTTGCGCGCGTTCCTGCTTTTTCTGCAACAACGTGCATTGAGATATTATTGAACTTTTACTGTAAATCTTTAAAGGGTAAATAAAGAACGGAAAACCTAGACATGCATATGAAGCAGTAAAAAAAAACTGGATATCGCCGCACCCTTTTTCCTACTCACAACAGCGTCATCTATCGATACAACAACATTAAATCGCACTCTAGTTTTAAAATGCTACTATTTTTGCTCCTTCAATTACGATTGAATCACCAATCTCTTAAACTTTCAATCACATTTTATTTTTGAACACTCTGAATTGTTCGGCGTTAAACACTTCCAAAATAAAGGCAAACCATCACCACAGTGACTTTTGTAGGTGCTTTGAAAACGTCATTTTGCTCTCTGAATCCAACAAAGGCTTTGCCTCTATCCATGAAAATGAATAAACTATGTTTTTTCCCCATTATTATAATAGTCACCTACGGCAAAAAACGCATTGCAGCTAGATGATGCGTGTAGTAAAGCCCTTATCATCCCGTCAAAAAAATGTTACAAGAGAAATCAACATCGGGGAATTCGAAAAGATCTGTTTTAAAAGTGAGTTAAAATTCAAGGTAAAGTCGCACATTTTAAAAGTGCGTCTTTTCGTCAGAAAATCTTTCTGGACCAGTGTGGTCAATAGACCTAACCTATGAAACACTTTTCAACATAGTCATGGACAGAGCTTAATTGTTTATCTAACTTTCTCTCAAAACCTGAAAATAAAACCCGTAGCTTATTTACAAAACCGGATTTTGAACTAGATACTGATTGGCTAAAACGGCCAAAAAGGCTGCATTGATTTCTGAGGGGCTCCCGTTCTTCCCTCCTTATCCTCCAGCGTGTTGACTGGTCCAGTTTTAAAATTTTCCAGCAGGATTCGATTTCTTGGGTGTCAACCCCATAGTGACTGAGTCAACGAAGTTAAGTCGGTGGACAATCATTTGATGTGCAGTTATGTTGTTAATTCTTTGGTCCATCTGCCGGAAGGAGGGCCAGTAATCCGAGTGCACTTCGGATCTAGGGCGGTGGCCATATCTCGTCTTTCCACTATCTGGAAGTGGTCTTATGCAGGTGAATTTTGTATCGTACCAATTCTAAAAACCCATGTCTCCCTTCGTGCACGTCTTCCCCTATTGTACTGAAATATTGAAAATAGTAGATATATTTGAGATGGATTTTGTCCCATCAATATCTTTATTTAGGCGTTATCCTAGCTATGCATATATGTGTAATTTATCATTCGCCTGTATGAAATAATTTTGATGTTAAAGCGCCCTGAGTACTTTTTGTTGTCACATTTCCACCTTCTTCAGCTTGCGAACCACATGTCCCAGAATATCAAGGAACAATGAGATTATGAAAATATTTACATTTAAAAATCTTTAGACAATGTCTGCTCTGGTATATACTATGTCAGTGATTCTTTTTTAACTCTTTTATTCCAGTAACGGTTATCATAATTTTTGTGTGCCAATAATGGGTGAGTTGCTCGGAGGTGCATAGCAAAGGATGCTCGGATTTTGAGTGCAGGCCGATCAGAGCGATCTTACGACGCTATTTACTGTTTCAGTATATACTTGAGAAAATAGAGATTTCAACCTTTGATAAGTGGTTGAACTCGCTCTCGTTGCATTTTACCACGTTCCCAGGTCCACCAAAGCGTGCGACTGGCCTTTCCTAAAGGTGTTTCGAGCAGCCATCCTGTAAGGGTCTACCAATCTTGCTGTTCAAGCATGCATTTAAATCAGAGAAGAAATAAACCATGAACTTCCTCTCTTTCCCAGGTCCACCAAGGGGCAGAATTGGCCTATCCTAAAGGAATCTCGAGCAGTCATCCTGTAAGGGTCTACTAATCTTGGTGTTCAAGCATGTATTCAAATCCAGGAAAGCCTGGAAATTCGTTGCTGGGAATCCTAAGCAGAGAAGAAATAAACCTCGTGCAGGGGTTTACCAAGTGGCACTCTGGGTAACTCCTCGAAAAACTGTTTGATCTCACACCTCTTTTCTTGCATCTTCTGCAACGCCTGTACAGCATTAAAAAGGAAAGACCCTTTAACGGTTTTGAACAAATTAAGATGGCCGGCTTAGACTTTATGCATAAGCATTCTTTTCCCCTGAACATATAGACGCGTATAAGATACGACTTTTATGGTGGATTCTCTTGCTTCGAGAATTTTTGAATTAACATAAAGGAGGCCTTCCACATCGAATGGGAAAAGTGCAGTCTACAACAGCACCTGAGTACGTCGATAATTATTATTGTAATCCACAATACTCTTAGTGTTGTTTTGAGTTGTTTTTTTAGTTTTTATTTATCGCGTAGGCGTCAATCCAATTTGTGCTACGAACAGCGAGCAGACGCACGTAAAATTTGTTACTATATAAGATGATAGAGATAGATTAAAGGACGTTTGTGCCAATGCACGCACACGATGAAAGAAGGACTAAAGCGCCCTTTCCCCGTTATTGTTTTTCAATTAATACAAAGTACATTTACGTCAGCCCCGCGCGTTAAGATGGTCGCTGCGTTAAAAAAAAAAAAAAAATCCAACGAAATGAGGTTTATCCATAATTGACGGTGCCCACTAAAAAGGAGACGTTGCAATATTTGTGTGCACGAACTAAAAACAATTCATTACCATTGAAATGGAAATGCGACTTTTGGGCATATGCTCAATTCTTTAATTATAAGCGGAAAGGAATTGTACAAAATAATTTCTTTATTATCTCGTGCTGCAAAAAATTGATACCCTCGTTCGCAATTTAAAGCCTGGCATCTTTGGAGAACGCTTTCAGTTTAATCTCTTAAATAGGCCGAGGTGATTACCGAATTAGTCCCTTTTTAAGTTTGGGTTGAATGTTTCATGGAATCTGCAAAAAATTAACTTCGTGTCGTTGCAACAGTGTTCGGCAACCGACCTACCGGCGTTGAGGTTGAACTCGCCAAAAAAAATTCATAAATGAATAATAGTAATGATATTAAAAAGATGCACCAAATAGTGGAGTGTTCCTATTGGGTGATGGTTCGAAAGTTTAAAGAATAAAATTATGGCCAATTCACGGCTGGCGGTTTTTTTTCTCCTTACGCCGGTTACCATAAACATTTTTACTATTAACATTTTTTTTACGACTACTGTTTAAAAGCTTTATCGTGGGGCCCTGCTCTAAAGCTGCATACTGACGTAAGGACTTACCATTTTCTTCTTCTCCTTGTTGGAGTCTACTCAGCTAGCAATAGCGAATAACGATCTAAATTTCAATGATTCTGTGACTTTCTTCAGTTTCCTAATTGACTATTTCGCACTTATGCAAATTACCTCTTTTTCACACGGTTGTATAGAACAAAATGAATAGAACCTCTTTAGCTGACCGTAAATCATTGCTAAGCACAAGGTAAAACAGCCTATTATTTCAACTTGCGACTTCCTCATTACTGCCTCGCGCAAGGTAAGTTTGATTATTTTTCATCTCCTGTTATAATGGCGAGGTGTGTTTGCCGTTGTCACAACAGAAAACAGGACAGTTTGTAATTACAGTTATTACTACGATTACTAAAAATTTAGGTTTTGTTCATAAAAACGTTGGGTTGTTATGTACTTTCATTTAGGACGGAATATATTATTTGTATGTGGTGAAAATATTATCTGCGTGTGCATGTCCTATAACTCCCCTGTTCCCGCGCTTTTTGATCTTACATTCTGCTGTCGCCTATCAAAAATGGACGCCCGTAATAAAAATGTTATTATTTAAACGCTGGTAAATTTACTAGTTGACGAAAGAAACAGACCTGACTTCGAACATACCTAAAGGGAAAACATACCCTATTGATAGGGGTAGGAAACGTCTTAACTGACTGACGTGACTGACAAACTGGCTACCATGAAAACTACCAAAGCTAGCTTTTTGTATTTCTAAAGGTAGAAAATTTACACGATCAAATCTGTTGAACTCACCGATCATTTTTTTTCTTAATTAACGACAAGTTGTGAAGAAAAAAAGTGTTTGTTTCTTGAGTCACAACAATTGACGATACCCTCACGGCTCCCAAACAACAACAACGCTCAGTAAATTAAGGCATTTCTTGTAATATCAGCATGGATACGGAACGACTTAACTGACAAACCAGACTGGCAAACTGGCTACTGTAAAAAATTCGCGGCCCGTATATCTGACGGAAGAGAACTTATTTGTTCAAATCGGTTGATCTCACCGACCTTCTTTCCTAATTAAAAAAGATTTGTAAAGAAACAAAGTCATTGTTTATCGATTCACTGCAATTATCATTTATCCTACCGCCCTCAAAATACAATAACGCGCAATAGATTAAGGCGTTCTTTTGTAACATCCGTTTACAGGATTTTTCAACTCTGATACACTAATATGGGAAAGTAAACTGAGACTACAGAATGTGTACTTATATTCTGTCCAATGCTAGAGACGACACGCTTCGGAAGAAATAAAGGAGAAATCACAACAATAAGTCTTCCTTTGTGCTGCCCACTAGTCTCCTTTGAGAAAAAAACTACTTTTAATTCATGTTATGCAAGGCAAGGTTTTTATTTTTTCGCTTTTTTTTTATTATAGCCATATCGTTTCTCCCCCACCCTAGCATCAGCACTGCACTGATGAGGCCCAGAAGGCCGAAAGGGTACTGTCTGCAGTTAGTTATATATATTGTTTTATTTTGTTTTTTAACAAATTCAAATTCGTGTCAGACTGGGGTAGTGCGAGGCTACGTGTCGGCTTTTATTCGGTGTGGGATGCCTTGTATTCTGTTACCAAACCGGTTATAGCGTCTGCGACAATGGGACCAGGGTATTCAGAGAACAAGGAAAAATGAATTTATCAAATTATTTATTATCACGTAAAACACAGTGCAGCAAACGAACAAATCTAGCTTACTCATACTGAACAGAGGTAAATTGACAATTCTGTTTCCCATTTACCTTGAAAAAAAAACAATTTGACTAAAAAACCTAACCTTTTTTTATATCGCCCAAAAAAGATTTACTATCAGAGCACCACTCTCTACATTTGTCCTCCTAGCTATCTTTCCTTCCATAACGTCATTATCGAGAACATTTTTCTTCAAGTGTACTTCTGTTTCCCACAGGCATTTTTCCAAATGTACACAACTTAACTAAACTGGTGGCTGACTGGAAAACTCAAGTTATTTAGCTTCCAGACTCTCTATTTTCTAAATTCGTCACTTGTTACTAACCCTAAAAAACAACAAAGTTTTGACATCAAAACAACTGCGTCAAGTGATCTTTTCCAATTAGTAATGTTACAGATAAGAGCTAAGAGAGGTATTACATACAGCGAAAAAAGCGGAAGATCTCCATGAAGAAGCACTTAAACTTTTTTCCATTCAAAGTTATTTCTTAAATTTCATTGTTAGTTTGTTCTATGCTTATCACATCGCCTACGATCCTTTTTGTTCTAGTGCATAAACGACTTCCATTTTTTGCGTTATTATTTGCGACCTTGTTAACTCTCCTAGTTAATAAATGGAAATCTACTTGTCTTCTTTTAAAAGATAATATGTCAAGACAAACTTGACAATCATAACGTCTTCTCGGTCCACGTGATCCAGTTCACAGAGCGGGATATTTGCTGCTACTTCCCCCTCTCTTATCTCCCTCGCTGAGAAAGGGAACACCTTCTCCTCGCGGGAATCAGGCATCAGTACTATTCTGTTGACATGAAGCATAAAGTCATTATTGTGGAGAATCATGATAAGGTTTATTTTATTTTTGACAGTTTTCAGGTTCGGAGACATGGTTTTAGATTTCCTCACTCCTATATGGAAAATTAACGATATTGATAGTTGTCGTAAAATACGTCACCTATATGCAAGTACTTTGGCTTATTAGCAACGATCATTTATCCTCTGCACAGCGCTCCAGATTCAAGAGTGAGAATCTATCCTTTATGATAAAGATGAGTCCCTCACCTCGTTCCTACTACCACTGCCGTCACTGCGGACACCAGCTCCAAGGAGAGTCCCGCAAATCGCAGATGCGCCCTCCACCGGTTCCCATTCCAGCACCTGTACTCAGTGCTGAATAGGTGCGGCCCCTTGACGTCACTCCATTTCTCTCCCTTCCAGCGGAAGGAGAACACTCCTCTTTCTTCCAAAATCCATTTTGGTTTGGCTCTCTGAAATGAAACCGAATGTTCAGTTCATGTTAATATGATGTCTTTTCTCATTATTTTTAAAATTCAAGCATCTCACCTGGAAATGCATCAGGCCCCGCAGACGCTGGACCTCTCCTTCCTGCACAACACTGTGGGTTGCGGCTGCATTTTTCGAGTGCTGTGACATGTTCTTCTGTTTTATTATAGCAGTGCAGCCAGTCACCGCATAGCGAACCGCTCTTTCTGGGCACTCGCTTAAATGCAGTGTTAAGTGGAGTCTGCAAAAGAATCAAAATTAGGGGGAGCTGGCTGGCTAGTGCTGGCTGGCTAGTTATTTAATAGATCTGCTTATTATTTGTATTCTTACAGAAAATATGTTTTATTTCTAATTGTACATACACGTACACGTTTTAACGAGAACTTCTGTACTCCTAGGTGTCACGTGTTTAAATAAAGGATTGATTGATTGATTGAGTCAGTTTGCTAGACATAACGTCTCGTAGTCACGTTCGACGCACTAAAAACTACTATAAAACGAATACAAGAATTGTAAAAACGTGTAAAATGGTATATAAAAAGTCACTTGTAAAAATGTAGCGGAATTCCAAATCGATTTCGATCAATTACGATCCTCATCAGTAGTACTCCGCCATGTTCAAAATACTCATAAATAATTGTTCATATAAGTGACTCTGAAATGTCCACACTTCTTCCAGGCTTCATGTAAGCGGTCATGATGTATCAATCACAGCTCGTGGGATTTGAAAAAAGTTCCATTCGTTCTTGGAGTTCATAAGCGAGTCTTCGTTCACATTATTTATCCTCACTCCTTCAGTTATTTGTCTCAGCATCGCGTCATTGTGATAAACCCCCGTCACATCCATTCGGAACTGCTTTACCTCTCTATTGTGTTTCTCTTTACAGTGTTTCCACAATGCAGATCGTTCTTCCTTATTGTTAAGTGATTTCGTATGCTCTTTCCCTCTGGTATACGCGCTCCTGGCTGTTTCCCCTACGTATACGCTGTTACACTGGATACACTTAATCTCATACGTCACACTTTCTCTATCACACGGTCCTTTTCCACCTGTGCTACACACTGGGGGTTTATCACAATGACGCGATGCTGAGACAAATAACTGAAGGAGTGAGGATAAATAATGTGAACGAAGACTCGCTTATGAACTCCAAGAACGAATGGAACTTTTTTCAAATCCCACGAGCTGTGATTGATACATCATGACCGCTTACATGAAGCCTGGAAGAAGTGTGGACATTTCAGAGTCACTTATATGAACAATTATTTATGAGTATTTTGAACATGGCGGAGTACTACTGATGAGGATCGTAATTGATCGAAATCGATTTGGAATTCCGCTACATTTTTACAAGTGACTTTTTATATACCATTTTACACGTTTTTACAATTCTTGTATTCGTTTTATAGTAGTTTTTAGTGCGTCGAACGTGACTACGAGACGTTATGTCTAGCAAACTGACTCAATTATCGAACACGTTCCTGGCCTCGGCCCACAAAATTTCATCACAGATTGATTGATTGAGTGCAACTTTTGGATATTTTATTGGCCTTAAATAGTCATTTTACTATTGATTTCTTAATTAAACAGATAATATCTTACCGTGGAAGGCTTGTTCCGCAGCTTAGAGGGCATAGTACTCTCTTATTAGAGCAAAGGGAAGCGGTATGCTCCTCGAAGGATTCCCTTGTTATTTTTCTACCGCATTCCTGGCAAGGGAGCTTGTGCTTTGCACACTGCGCAGTGTGTGCTGCTATCCTCTCCCTTGCCACCACCTCTCCACACCCATCATTGGCACACGGCATCGGAAACTTTCCACGTGTTTGTAAGTGCTACTCGTGCTCGTGAAATTTTCCTGTCCATAGACAGCCGCTCTTATTGCACTTGACATCAAAATTTCCCAGGATGTCGTCGAGTGCGATATTGACGTGAAGGGTACCTGTTCCTATCGGTGCTTTACAAAGTGGGCATTTTGGGAAAGTCTCAATGCCCATGAGAGTCGCAAGGCAGTGTCGACAGCCTGTATGCCCACATGCCAGAGTCACAGGTTTAACCATTGTCGATAGGCTTCAAATTAACAGACAATAAAGAGAGTTTAGTACACACTATTGCAAAACTTGTGTTGACAAGTCAAGTAATTCCCTTCAAAAATACCCCTGCTAGCAAGGAATTCAGTTCGAAAAGTTGTCGAAGGAAAGTGGAATTTAATCATGGAGTAATGATTCCTTACTCAGAGTTACAACAAACGCAGAACATAAATCTTAATTTTTTAAGGCTTCATAGTTTACTTCTGTTCCTAGACACATTGCTATCATTTCGTCTAATTGGTCAAATTCCTGTTGAAGGAGCAACATTTCTCTCATCTTAGAAAGACAACTGGTGAAGTATAAACCATTTCAGCTCGATCACAGAAGTAAGCAAGTTTGCATTAATGATTTTCATTGCCTTGATATTTAAACATCCCGTCCTTTTGCCTGAAGATCATTACAATTTCGCTCATGATCTCTTTTTCCCAGAAAATGCGAATATAGTTCCGCAGTTAAAAAGAACTTCTGCCTTCTAAATGCCCTGAATGCTGTCGGTTGTTCTCCTTAAACGTCATGTTTAACCTTTGTATTTTGAATTTGCAATTTTTTTCTCAAAGAAGCTGCGTGGTATTGTTTGCTTTAATGCTGATTTTTAAGTGCGACTTCAAACCGGAAATCCAAAAATAAAGAGCCACGAAAATTTTTATTCTCGTCAGGCATAAGGGGGTCTAATTTCTTATCTGTTTTGAAATGTTCAACTCGACACCGAGCTTGGTTTGAAAACCAGCGCATTTTGAAGTTCAGAGTTATGGTGGTTGCTTGACATACAGCTCCACGTTGTTGAAAAATATAGACTTATCTGTTACAAAAAGTTCTTTTGTACATTTTTTTGGGTTCAGTTGAGATAATCAGAGGGCTGGATAGCCAAATTTAAATTCAGACTTTTTGCACTATTTTCCGGCCGCAATTTTAGTGAACCAAAGATACACCCACCACAATTGCGACTCCATACTAGGCTCTTTAAATTTGCGCAAAACATTTCGACGAATATCTCAAGTTTAGAAAACAAAGAGACCTAAAAATTAGAGAGTTATTTCTTAATCTATCTCCTATAACATTGAAATTTCTTAACGAATGCACTGAAGATCTATCTGTCGATGCGTGACAGCGAAAACAAGCAGTTGCTGACAGATAAAAATCATCGCAATAATAAGAAAACAAAAAAAGACTTACCATACAGAACAGTTAAATAGCGCGCCGGGAGGAGAAGTAAACTCAAAATGCTCATGAGACATAGCGAATCTGGCAATGAATAAGGCAGCGGAGTGATCTAGTCCAAGCGAGATCTGCTTTTAATTTGTTGAAATTACCAAGATTAACTGATAAGTAAACGATGAATATCACCCTGTGGACCTCAATGGGAAATGTGTATTCCCTGGACAATTTGACACGTATTCATCAATAACAATTGATACTGATCTGGTAGCAATCGATCCGCGAAATGACAGTTACCCATACATGGTCTCAAGTTCCTGTTCAAACAATAAAGTTTCCATTCTGCGTGTACGGGTGTCTATGTGTGCACACCACTTCCTAGAAAAGGGTCACTTGCCCGTTTGATGTAATTAAAGAACAATTGGACGATTAAAAAATTGCGTTTGGTGCATTTGCGGAAAACGATCCCAAAATTGTTTAACTATCAATGTAAGTGTCCCGTAGCGACAGGCCTAGGTGACATGGGTGTGCCGTGAAACAAAAGCCTTTCATATACACGTCGGTCAGTTTCATTTTCGGCGTGGTTTCGCGTCATCGAAGGACATCGATTAGTGTAGCAAGCACTTAAGTCTTTTAGATTAAGCCTTCAACTCTACGAGATGAACCACAGTAAGCGCGCTTTCCAAAGAACTGTTGTCTTTCTGGATAAAAGGCACAGAAGCGTGCCAAACAAGACTGAGCTGGGCAGGCTCACTACCGCCAAGCGGATTTCTGATTTATCATTTACAAAGAACGACAGCTCTTCCCAAATCGGAGAATTACTGGTGAGAGCATTTCCTCCTCTTACAGGAAAAGACCTTAGCAGGTAAGTGCTGCTCCCTACATAATCTGTATCGTAGGCTAGAAAAATGGTTCCAGGGAAAAGAATGAGAAGTACCGTAATAAAATAAGCGAAATGCCGAAAAGAGGCGAGATTGGATGTAAACGTGAATGAAAGAAAACTAAGGTTGCTGTAATACATATTCCTTTAGATGTCTTGCAATTACTAATAACATTGAGAATTTCTCGCCAAGTGAGAGGATTTATTGCATTTAAAATTGGTTACAAGGCAACACTTCGAACAACTTGCCAGTTTGCAATCATTTGTGACGTGATAAAAAAATGAAATGAAATGTTGGCCAATTTTATTAAGAACATCTTAGATGATAATCTTCCTTGTACCAGTGCACATTGAATTATTTAAACTTACAATACTCTTTTTCATGTGACATACTGTGCAATCTTTCTCTCATTGCTACGATCTAAAGCAAATACCACTAAAACAAATGTCACAGTGCATGAGAAATTAATGTATGTACCTTGCAGAAATAAACCCAGAGTTAAAATCAATTCAACAGAAAAATTAGTGTGGGTAACTACAATCACCTTTCTGTCATTACTTTATTACACTAGCTTGGAAATAATAACATCGTATGCGAGAGGGCATGCACTTCTTGTTTATTTTTGAACATTTTGATTTGTCGAAATAGTGTAAAATCATGTAACCTCTACAATTACTGAGATACTTTGGAAATTGTTGGAATGGAAACGGTCATGTATGAACTTTTTGTTTATTTTTTAAAATGTAGTTTTCATTTAAATACAAAACTATACAATTACTAACATATTTAGTGTGACCTCCCTCCTTCCAACATTTCATCCAGGGAGATGGTTCCCCCTTAAATCCATTATTTTTATATAAACTCACCTCCAACCCCACCCCTCCCCCCCTTCTCAACCCTAAGGGGTCCAAATTGTATGACAGTTTTCAGAAATGGGCCAGTGAATAATTTAAATTCTCTGGATAATACTTCCCAGCAGCACCTACACAAGGGTGGTATGCCACTCATGGGATGAGTGGCATATCACCCTCTGCCTTTGTTTCATTGCAGGTGTCATTCAAGGGAAACTACCCCTCAGACGAAGAGGAACTCTCTGAGACAATGAAAGGTAAACAAAATAGTAAATAGAATAAGCATGACCAATGTTAACACCACCAACTTCATATTTATATTCAAAACTCTTCTTTATCAAACTTGCTTGTGCAGTGTTTGTGCCATGGTGAAGCACAGTGAGGCACCTGTTTCTTCCAGTAAATGAACAAAAAAAATAATAATGGTTGTGAATTTGATTGGGGAGTACATCCCAAAATATCTCCAACAAGCCCCTTAGCTTGTTATTTTTATCATCAGTTGATGGTATGTAAACATGAACAACCCTCATTTTTGCCTTTATTCTAGTGAGCACATTACAACATTCAACTAATCTCTCACTTTTCCCTCTATGTTACATGGAAACAAAAGATGGAGCCAGGCAGGTTAAAAAAAAGAGAAAGGAAAAAAGATCTCACAAGGATCGAAAGGGAAAGAGAAAGAGGGAAGATCCCAAACACTAAAAATAAATTGTGTTACATCCCTCATGATCAGTAATACCAGTGAACTTGATCATACCAAGACAAAGGCAGATCCCAAATTACTACTAAATTCATTTCATGTGTACTTCACCTAACCATAAGTATACAAGTGCAAATGATATTCTATTACAATATTAGGGTTTTTTCTTGTTTACTATACTGGTTATGTGTAAAGGAACACAACTTTTTTCTTCAACTTTTCCTTTCAAGTAGTAAATAGAAATAGATAACATGTACAGTGGAAGCTCGATTTAAAGAAGTGCCAAGGGACTGGGGAAATTGCTTACTTATATGGAGGGTTCGTTATAATTATAGAGGTTCTACAGCATTCCTATTACTGTAACTTTAGCCGGGCTGGAACTGAAGTATCAGTTCATTATACCAACAACTTCGTTGTAGAGAGGTTCATTAAATCGAGGTTCCACTGTCCCAATAACTTAAAATCTCCTACTTAAACCTTTAAAGGGACTTGGATCTAATTTCTCCATACAACATCATCCTTCAATCACACACAAGGCCATGAAGGTTTGAGGAAATGATCATTAACTGGAGAAGCTCTTGATAAATAAACAAACTCTCCTTGTCAGCACCTTAGGAAATGTGTAGAGAACAGTATGGAGAATGTGCATACTAATGCTAGAGTGTAGAGGGTTGATACAAGTCATACCAAAGTTGAATGAACACAACATGTTAAGGCTACAATACAACAATGACTGCATTCATTCAGAAAGTGTACTGTTAACCCTTTAAACCCTAATATCAGGAGGGGATATTCTCAATACCTGTCTTAATACATTTCCAAAGTGTTAACAACAAAAATTAGTTTTAACAATCTAGAGTGTGTTTAGTTGGTGATCATTTCCTTCATTTTTGTGACCTGAATGTGTAATTCAGGGGTGACATTGTAAGGAGAAGTTAGATGCTATTCACTCATAGGAGTCAAAGGATTAATCATAGCCTTAGCTTTTTAAGATAGTGATTCCCTATAAAGTTGTGTTCATTCAGTTCAGTGAAGATCCACTATACCATGCCTCTGTTATAATTAGGCCGTATGTTCATTGAGTCCAGAATCTTAATAATAAGGCTGTAAGGATTTCTGCTAACACCTTGACTAAAGGATCATCTCCATTTCTTCCAAAGAAAAAAAAAATACTTAAGAGGTTGTCTCCCTTATTTCCACTCCGTCAGTTTTGTGTCAAAAATAATTTTGCCTGATTTACAGGGGCCAGAATATGCTTAAGTTTGCCATTTCAAATAATTATATTGAGAGGGTAATTCAAACTTTCTTTGCAAACTAGAAAGGTTTTTAAGCAATCTGATATGAATTTCGTAGCTGAACTATGCAAATCAAATATTTAACAATGTTACAAATATGCCTATAATTCAATTTTCAAGATCTTGCAAAAGTCCCTAAATAATTATGGCCCCCAATGCAGTCAAAATTATTTCGAATCAAACCAGATCTAATTTATTTCTTTCCTAAGTATAATATTTCTGTTGAAAGAGTTTCAGGCGAAATTGACTGGGTGGAAATAAAAGAGAAAGCCTCTTAAGCCCTATAGATCAAATTTCGGATGCCTCAGAATCCCTTGTAAGTTGTCAGTGTAGATGGGCTGGATGTAACCAAGGTTACATTTAATAGTAAGACAACTCAACATTTTTCCACTAGCTAAGGCCAAAGGAACATCCAGTGAGAGACAAAAATCCTCATATTTACAAGCAGTTAAGTAATTTTCTAAGCTGCAAGCCTAAATATTCAGCCGGGTTATTTTATTATTTTTTCTCTTATTGTGAATGAGAGTTTGAAAAACATAGTTAAGTATCACTGTGCTTAGAAGTGTTACCTCCAGGTCGAGGTTTTCGAGACACAAGTTTGCTTTAAAAGGTTGCTACTTTTGGCTACTTAAGTAAAAAGGAAAGGAATTGCGTTGCAAGGTGATGGAATGGTTTAAAAAATCTCGCTATAAACCATAGGTTGCTTTATTTGAGTTTAAAAAAGTGTACATAATTTTATAGTGAACGTAAAGATGAGACCTTTAATTTCTTATATCGAAATCAAGTGAAGAACTTAAGTGAAAATAAGGGATACAAGTATTCCCCTGCGTAGTTCACCATCAAATTTTTACGTTTTACAATAAAATAAGGATTACTAAAGTTCTTGTCTGTGTTAAGTCCCATTCGAGCGAAGTTTTAATCAAGTGTAGATTAAAGTGTATCCTTCTTTACCCGAAATGACTACACCTGACCCGGGGTTTTCATACTTTGAGAAAACTTCTGTTTCCAATATATTTGCTCCCACTTCTTTTATACCTTCCCTTTGAATTCTATCGCTGAAATTTAAAAACGTACGAAGTACTCACCCAATGATCAAGGTTCTTGCAAAGACACCACTACCCGCCATCGTCCTCCTCAATCAGTGTTTGACTCGTTCCCAGTCTTTCTCGTTTTTACTCTAACCGCGCTCGACAAAAATTCGAGCTCCATTAGTTATCGAGCTCGATTAGTTATCGAGCTCGATAAGTTATCGAGCTCGATAAGTTATGGAGCTCGATTAGCAATCGTACTCGATTAGTAATCGAGCTCGACTTGTAGTTATCGAGCTCGATTATAAAACGTGGTTTGGGATCATTTTAGTTTTCTGGGCAACCGAGATCGATTTCACTTTCTCGAGCTCGCACAACAACCTGTACACGATTTCACAAATTGACCTCGGATCACTCACAGTTTCTGGGCAACCAGTCGATTTTAAATCGTCACGATTTATAAGTCACTCGATAAACGATTTAAAGCGAGACTCGTTTGTTTGTGAATAGAAACGAGACTCGTTTAGGAACGAGACTCGTTTTTAGAAACGAGACTCGTTTTTAGAAACGAGACTCGTTTTTAGAAACGAGACTCGTTTTTAGAAACGAGACTCGTTTGTAGAAACGACACTCATTTTTAAAAACGAGACTCGTTTGACGAAACGAGAGTCGTTTTGCGAAAGAATACTCGTGTGCCAAACTTTGCTCTTGGCGCATGCGCGGATGTATATATTTTTTTTTTCCAGGGTAAAGTTTTAGGTTCAAGATAAGCTGGGATTTTGCTGCAATATGTTAAGGTAATCTCTATTTTCTTTTTCTTGGGATTATAAAGTGCAGGGAAGGCCTTAACCGATATTTTTATAGAGCTTCTAGCATGAATTTCAGCACATAAAGTAGCACTAATTAATTAACTAATTAATTAATTAATTGAATCGGATCCTATCCCATTACTAAAGTTACTTCATCTTTCCACAACAAGAGGGAAACCAGAAATTAAAACCATGAAAGATGTACATTTTGATAAATAAAAATTAAATGCTGAAACTTCGTATTCATTATGCAAGGAATATTTCATCATATTTTGCTGTTTTAGACTTTTTTTTCCCTTTAAGTAGACGCATAGCTGCTTCAACTTGGGCTTTCTATATCGCACATCTGGAGTTATCTTTAGGAGACTGCCCTGTTGCCATTGTTACTGTCGTTACGAAATTTTTTCATTTCCAATCATGAATAAGTCTACTTGTTTTTATTTTTGCCTGCTGGAGTGTAATGAATGTTGTTATGGTACTAGACAATAATCAAAATAATAGGAGTAGGTTCCTACAGGTGCTAAAGGTTGAAATTGAAGGGCTTTTCAATGACTTTGCCAAGTTTTAGATAAATTGAAGGACCTCTTTTGGAAAGGTTTGCATAAGAAAGTTTAAAAATTATTTAACATTATTTCTCAGCTTTTCTATTAAAGTACTGCAATTTTTTACTTGAAAATTGTTGAGAAAAAGCATTGCAAAAATCAAGTTCTAGTCCTCAAATTCAAGTACTTTCAAGACCTTGAATTTGTAATTTTTGAATTCAAGCATCTTCAAAGACTTTCAAGGCTTTTATGAACTATGAGTAGGTAATGTACTTGCCTTTAACTGCAAGGAGAAGGGAATTTTTTATCTATTATTGATATCGAATCAAAGTTTGTTGCAAAATGTTCACCCAAGGGGAGTTTTCACAAATCAGTTGATTGAAGCAATATTACTTTTCAATAGTTCATGTTGTTTTTAATAGAAAAATGTCTGAATATTGAATATCGCTGATGGCCACAACAAGAGAAGTTGTACTATTTACAGTTTTAGTATATTCAATTAGAGGGATTTGACTTTCATTAGATACCAAGAGGCAATACACATATTTTGACCTTTTAGTGGGTTAAAAATACATGTCATAAAAAAAGAACTGAAAACCTCATTGAAAACCCTGTGCATTCATTATTATTTCTTACAAGATTTTCAAGAACTGATTTGCTATTAACTGAATCAGACATTGTTCCTTCACTGTAATCACTTTTAGGATCTAAACTTACTTAATTTAATTCAGATGGTTCTTATTATCTCCCTTTTTTTTTTCCATGCTACAATAACTATTTTGCATAAGTCAGCCAGTACATTTCGATGATTTTTTATTAATATTCAAGATTTATTTATTTAACACATGATAAATATCATTGGTTTGCATTTCTGTGAATTCCCATCCCAGTCATGAACTGTGGAAGAGAAACAAATACAAAGAGTTAGGTGTGAATTTTGAGTGAAAGTCAATTTAAGATGACAGGCATGGGTAATAGAAAGATGAAACAATCTTCAACTAAAAAAGGCCTTCTAGATGGATGATTTGACTTCCAAGAGACAAGAAGGAACTCTAGGCCAAAAATGATAAATAAGGTAAACCCAGAAATGGCAGTGATTATAACCATGGCAAGGAAGGGAATTAAAGAAAAAGGAGAGGAAGTTATGAACTAAATCAACTAACTTGTAAGAGAAAGGGCTGACAACTTGGCGTTTAGTATTCTGGTTATTTCCTTTTTTTTTTTTTTTTGGGGGGGGGGGGAGGAAAGGTGGGGCATGTTACCTTAAAATTCCACAATAGGATTTAAATCATTCACACCTACCACCTCTATTCATTCACAGGTTCATTGTTACAATGTAAAGATCCATTACTTGACATCAGAAAGTTGTACTGGGGAAAAAAAGAGCAAAAAACAAGTGGGAGTATGTCTTTCTAATGACAGAAAGACATACTCCCACTACAACTAACCCTATTTCAGAAAATTTGGCTGAAATAATTTTTTATTATAGCAATACCAAACATCTCAGTGAGTCAACCAGACTCGTTCTCAGCGAGCCAACTAGACTTATTCTCAGCGAGCCAACCAGACTTATTCTCAGCGAGCCAACCAGAATTATTCTCAGCGAGCCAACCAGACTCATTCTCAGCGAGCCAACCAGACTTATTCTCAGCGAGCCAACCAGACTTATTCTCAGCGAGCCAACCAGACTTATTCTCAGCGAGCCAACCAGACCTATTCTCAGCGAGCCAACCAGACTTATTCTCAGCGAGCCAACCAGACTTATTCTCAGCGAGCCAACCAGACTTATTCTCAGCGAGCCAACCAGACTTATTCTCAGCGAGCCAACCAGACTTATTCTCAGCAAGCCAACCAGACTTATTCTCAGCGAGCCAACCAGAATTATTCTCAGCGAGCCAACCAGACTTGTTCTCAGCGAGCCAACCAGAATTATTCTCAGCGAGTCAACCAGACTTCTTCTCAATGAGCCAGACTTACAAAGTCCAGTATCCTCAGCAAGTCAAAGCCCAGTATCCTCAGCGAGTCAAAGACCAGTATCCTCAGCGAGTCAAAGACCAGTATCCTCAGCGAGTCAAAGACCAGTATCCTCAGCGAGTCAAAGACCAGTATCCTCAGCGAGTCAAAGACCAGTATCCTCAGCGAGTCAAAGACCAGTATCCTCAGCGAGTCAAAGACCAGTATCCTCAGCGAGTCAAAGACCAGTATCCTCAGTGAGTCAAAGACCAGTATCCTCAGCAAGTCTAAGAGCAGTATCCTAAACAAGCTAAAAAGAAAGCATTTAATTTGGGGCCAGTCAAGGTATATGGATCCTCTACAAGTGATAGCTTTAGATTTGCAGCAAATTTAATTCCATTAAACACTATGAGTCTTAGTATTATAAGCAAGTTGAACTATAGATACAAAATAAGGGACAATCATACTAACCTTTGGAATAAAGCTCCAGGGGAATTGTCCAAATTTCTGTAAAAGAACAAATATGTTAGCCAAGTCACTGGTACCACTAAATGAGGAAAAAATCTAAATGAGAGTGAAAAGGAACCATTGAGTGCTGTATAATTTTTTAAATATCACCCTGAACTTTAATCAAGTGGAAACTATTTTAAGAAGTTGATTCTGTTTGCTTTACTTGCCTTTCATAAAAAAATAGCTGTTGATAATGGGTGCATAAATACTCCTTTTCTGAATTTTAACCTTGATTTCAATGTTTCCCATCAGCGGAGAGAGTGATCTCAGGATAAACAATGTTCTTCCTATTTTAAAATTTATAAATGAACTCTTAACATATTTCCAAGGTTGTGATAATTCCACTACCTAATTGACTTGGCAATTACCTGGTTTTTGATAATACATTTTTTACTAAGCCAAGTCATCTCCTACCTCTCCTGGGCTGGATATTCAAGCTCTTCCCCTTTATAACTTGGTTATGCAATATGGTTAAATTACTACAGATTGCTAAAATTTCTGTGCCTTTTCTCCTGAGCGAATAAATACGAAATGGAAAGTACAGAAACATATCTGCCTTCTGAGTTGTTTCAATTCTTCATAATGCATGAGATAAATGAATGAAGATCCATCAAAATCATAACCTCCACGCATCATGGCTAATGTGGCATTACATTTCTATTTTTCTTTCCTTTTACTTCATCTGGTAATTTGTCTTTCAAATGGCTCTAACCAAATGATAAAGTTCAGTGGTTGAGATTCTGAACTTGCATCCATTGTTTGGACCTCACAATGAATTACAATAATTTATAAACAATATTTGGCAAATGAAAAGGTCAACTTTTGGTTTCACCGAGGAACAGCATACGTAGATCACTGTACTTAATTCTCACCTTGAAAAAAAATAAGGGGCCACCCTTACACTCGTTTTTCAAGTGAATAACCTTTTCACAGGGTCAAAACATTGAGCCCTACTGACTAAGATTGACCTAATATTATGGAAATAACAAGAAAAGGCCTTGAACCAGTTAGGAGCTTTCTTTTTAAATTGTTTATTGAATAAGAAATGTGGAGACAAATAATACCGCAAACAATGCATAATGATAGTTGCTTGGTAACGCCAGTTACTTATTAAAATTAGCTTTAATTTTTAATCCAAGAAAAAGGTAATCTTCGGAACGAACCAACATGACAGGGTTAAAAATCGATATTTTGACGTACTTGGTTAAAGTAGTTGATTAGCTTCTTCGTGTCCTAGAAAAATTCGGCGTTGTAACTGGGCCAGACTCCAAATCAACGTAAATTAAGAACGTATCCTCGTTTGCAAGTGAACTCAGTTCAAGGTCAGATCATGGGTCATCTTTACTTTCGGAACGTAGTGACACAGATTTCACAGGGAACTTTATAAAGAAAAATTTCCCAAATCCTTAGAGGAGCTGCGTTCGTTTTTGGATCCATCTCAAACCTCCAGTAAACAAGCCTGATTGTAAATAGTTATTGAATAATGAAACGCTGGGGCCAAATTTATTTAAACATGGAATTGTTTCGCGTAATTCCGCCCAAAAACCCTTTGGCTATTGGACAGGAGGGTAATCAAAACCTTTGCTTGGCATGTATGATACTGTAATAAGAATACGTGGCACTAGCTTACTTGTAACATAAGTTGAACTGTGAACTTATAAAATTCAGCTGAATTTAGTCACGTACTTACCCGACTCTCGACTCTTGCCTTGTAAACAACGTAGCAACCGGTATCATTTCAAAAGCATAGATGTGTCATCATGTAACAGAAATGGATTGTTTATGTGATGTATTCCACTACATTCTCGTTAAGCAACTTCTAAAACGACTGCCATTCTCGACACACGCGTACCATTGTGGCTGTAGCTGCTGGTTTCCTCTCTAAGCCATAACTAAGTCTAAGCTGTCACATCAAGTTGGAACACGCTGTGCTTGTTAAAAATTAAAAAAACATCGAAGGGAGAAAAAGATAAGGCTGAAGGCGTGAACGAAGCCAGTAAATCTAAGATGTAAAATTACGACCTTGATGGCAAAGTAAAAATTTGAATGACATTGCGCTTAATTCAAGGACCTTTGCCGGCGTGGGAAAGTTCAATCTCGAGCCTAGGGGCATCTTGGCGTTTGTCAGCGGTATGACCTCAGGGAGAATGGGTTACCATAAGCGCCCAGCCTCAAATAAGCGCCCAGCCTCAAATAAGCGCCCAGCCTCAAAAAAGCGCCCAGCCTCAAATAAGCGCCCAGCCTCAAATAAGCGCCCAGCCTCAAATAAGCGCCCAACCTGAAAGCCCAAAAATTAAGGTTACCTCCTACCTTCGCGGATGTCCTTCGGGAGAAAATTCGTACGCGCGCTAGTTGGAAGAAAACCCTAACAAACTAGACATCAAAACAAAGGTTAATAAATGCAATTTACGATAGAAATATAATTTCGGCGATTTTTTCACTTAGGAAGTGTCAGGAGCCGGAAAGGCGTGAAACGACCGAGTGTTTTTCTATTGAATTTATCAGGTATCGGATCCCGCGGCACGAGAAAAATGGCTGCCTAGTCTCATTCACAAGGTATCAATCAACAAAAATGTGTCAGGCTTTTCCAATATTCTGATTGGTTGTCTGGATATTCGCATCTAAAGTTAGAGTAGCGAAAAATATGCGAAGCGTTTTGCGTAAATGGACACCACGTAAAAAATATTTAAAAGATCAAAATTTCCTGACACACTTTTGTTCGTCATCATCCCGGGAATGTTTTGGCGAAATTTCACGAAAATTGGTCAAATCTACATACCCTATAAATTCGTTCAAAGTGGATGTATTCCTCTCAAAATCAAATGCGAGATTTTAGCTCCCAAAGGTTTGTAAACAACTTGCGCCACACCAGGAGATTATCTCGCCTCCCGAAACCGCAAACCAATGAGAAAGACGAGACCCGCCGTCAATGACAATGGATCAAGATTGTCCCGGGAAAAGTATCGTGTAGCAGTCTTTTTTTTTTTTTCTCGCCCTGTTGATCGTTTTGTAATGGACAAAGTCGGCGAAGAGAAAACCCTCGGCAGAAAGGGTAAATCTGTCGCATTCTTCTTTTTCTCCATCGGTTTCGTCAGATTCCAACGAAGAATCTTGTTTACAACCTTCTGTGGTGTTGACTTTAATTTTTCCGCTCTTTGCCCCAAGGATAATTGAATGCTGTCGATCTTCAGTGGATGCCAAGCTTGTCGACGGCTCCTGGCCAAACCAAGAACCTTTGTCGCTTTGTTTTGTTTTGTTTTTTCTTTTTTTTTGACAAAATGCTGCCATCTCTCTCTTCTTTGGACCTTTTTCTCTTTTTCTTTACCCAAGGACTCTTCTCTAATTTTGAGTTTTGTGTTATATCCACGAGAAAAGACTTTCTACGAGCAGATTACTTCCACGTATGAAATTTGTCAAGGGCGCGATGTAATATTCCTCCTAATATTCGAATATTCCCCCGGGGGGTTCGCCCATTTACGAGATTATGACACCTTCCTGATTTATTAACTTTTATTCGAAAATACTTTTTTTTAAATAAGTCGGACGCTTTTTGAAATTTTTAATTTTTTTTCTTTTGCAAACACTAGTTAAAAAGTGTAACTTCAATCTAGTCCCAAAACAAATTAGCCTCTGAAGGTAGGAAGTAACCTTAAATAAGCGCGCTTAATAATGATAAATAATAATAGTAATAACAATAATAATAATGGTCTCTATTGATTCAAAACAGAAAAATACAGTCCTAATGTTACAAGCAATTTGAGTTAAAAGAGTAAAAGGTTAATAATTCCACAAAATTAAATTTACCACTTGATTACAGTTAAAAATTGTCATATAGGTTATGTCTAAAAATTAAACGACCAACGAATGTATTTTTAAAACGTTTACTTTTGATGCTTGTTCTGGTGCCAGACGTAGTCCGTAAGTTGTAGCTGCAGGCCTTTACAAGCGGAATAAAAAGCGACAGGGGTGATTGGCGGCCTTAGAAACCTTTTTAAAAATACTGCTGCTTCTGTAAAATTGATCGTAAATTGTGATTTCTTGTAATAAAATTCCGTTTCCAACGATCGAAAAAAACATTGTAGTGGGGTGAGGTCGGAGTCTGATGCTCCATATGGGCATATGTGAAATCGGGGAAGTACTAAGGAATCGAAAAGAAAGTCTATTTGTACCTGCTTATACCCCTCTTTACGTAGACATCTAAGGACATAGAGGCATTTAAAGTGCACCTACACCCAAAAAATTTTTTTCGCTTAACGAAGTAAGCTTATTTTTTTGAGTATTTCTGCGAAAAAATTTTTTTATTTGCTCAAATCTTCAATTTTCTATGCCCAGTCAAAATACGGAAAATCGGCCGCCATCTTGCCCCACGACCGAGTTTAAAGAGGAATGGCTCTAGTGGGTAATGTGACGTCAAATCGAGAACACGAAAGTCTGCATTTCACACATTTTCACTTGTTTGGGAAGGTTGTAGTAGATAATTGTCCGAAAATATGCCGACTAAGTGTGTTGTAGAAGGATGTAGCAACGTGCGAAATTTGCAAGAGGGTATCGCGCTTCGTACATTCTTCATACAACACACCTAGTCGGCATATTTCGGACAATATCGACGACAATCTTCCCAAACAAGTGAAAATGTGTGAGATGCAGACTTTCGTGTTCTCGATTTGACGTCACATTACCCGCTAGAGCCATTCTTCTTTAAACTCGGTCGTGGGGCAAGATGGCGGCCGATTTTCCGTATTTTGACTGGGCATAGAAAATTAAAGATTTGAGCAAATTAAAAAATTTTTGCACAGAAATACTCCAAAAAATAAGCTTATTTCGTTAAGCGAAAAAAAAATTTTGGGTTTAGGTGCACTTTAACATGTGTATTGAACCTACAGTCACTCTGAAAGGTGACACCTAGAATGCTCACATAAGTACAACTAGGGATCCCTAACACAGGAGGGTACAATTCATGATTGCCTTTCAAGGACTGTAAGCTCCTTACATTTGCTGGGGTTAAATAACATTCCATTTTTTCTATCCACTCTAAGAAATGTTTGACCAATGTCTCAGACATGTCTTTAACTTTGTAAACAGGAGCAATGATATTTCAGTGAAACAGCAGCATACTAGAATAACACTGGCAGGGTATCTAAATAGATCTCTAGATCATTTATAAAAATATGGAATAGTTAGTGTCCGCTTACGCTACCTTGAGTAGTACCTTGATTCAATAATTTCCAATCAGAAGAAATATTATTGTAGCAAATTCTTTGGTTTCTACCTTTCAAAACACACGGGTATAGTTTAATTATATATGGATTTAATTGGAGATTTCTCAACTTTCTTGCGAGCAAGAACCAGAATACGGCAATTGAATTTTTTTTATTGGTTGATTGAAAAGGTGATGGACTCAACACAGAAAGTGTGTTTTTCTGAAGGGATCGATCGATGTTTTAACAGTTTTTTTTTTGTTGTCTTAATCAAATTTTTCCATTGTAAACTCCCAAACTGCCACTCGATGCGTGGAAAACATCCAACCAAAGCCACTGCACAAAGCAATGACGGGAAGATGTTTTTCATGAAACGATGGATTGCTGTTGTTCCTGCCAAAGACGTACAAGTAGATATAAGTCATTTCATTAACTTGTTTGGAATAAAAAGTAGAAAAGAAGAGATTGTAGAGCCGGTGCAAGCGAGCGGATATGTAAATGTAGAAAAGTAAGATGTCAGAATAGCATGAAATAACAAATTCAAAAAAAGAAAGTCTGTGATCATGATCAGCATCAAAGGAGAAATCGAGATGTTTTTCTTGATATGTAAAGAAAATCGCGAAAAATGGTTGTATGTTTGAAAACACAGAAATGAGGTGCGTCGCCATTCAAAGCCTTTCTCAGGCCACACTTTCAGCATCTGCTTACACTTAAAAGTAAACCGTTCTGAAAATCCATCACACCCACGTCTAGGGTAATCCGAGAAGAAACTTCAGATGTTAATACAGAGGGTTTCCTTTCATATTTATATATGAATCTTAAGCTGGCCTGTACTTCTGTGATGCACTTCACCCAAATATTAGTAAGATGTCATGGCCTCCGAAACCTACCGAGCTATGTGATAGTGCAGTCAAACTTTCAGAAGAACTAGATGCGTTTCTATACTCTAAACTGGCAACACACACACATCTCGGCGGAATATTCTGATCGCGTGCGGCGCCTTGTTACCTCTTTTGGCCAGGACATTATTTAAGGAGTTACGGCAGGAGTACAAAAACCACCCAAGCAAATACTGTTACCGTATGCCGAACAATGTTCAACTTATCCAGATGCCACACCGATTGGGGCATGAGATCGGTCCTTTGCCTGAAACTATCAAGCCATATATCAAAGCAACACTCCCGTGGGGTATTATAGATAGATTGGAGGAGACCCTTTCTGGTGCAGGAACCAAAAAGCCAGTGGCTAGGATGGATTTAACATTTCTGTCCTTAATGAGGTTCAACTATCTCACTGGCTGTCAACAGGTATCTCCCGAGTATCGATGTGCCTGCTAATGACATGGCTACCGTTCACAAGGTTCTAGTGCAGTCTCTCAAGGTAAAGAACACGCTCAACTTAAAGAGCATCGGCTTCGTCATTGACTTAACACTGTATGCAAAGGCAAGCGAGGGACAATGGAAACAAAGCGCAAAATTGAAAGATATGGTTATGAAAATGGAAGTATTCCACACAGCATGCACCATGTTGTCCAACACTGGCAAACGCTTCCAGGATGCTGGCTTGCGGGAACTGTGTGTAGAGTGTGATGTGATAGCAGAAGGTTCTATTGCAGAAGTTCTAAAGGGACTTACTCGTGTATGAAGCCCGATACTGATAAATCCCTTGATTCCACTATTCCTGGTAAGTGGAAAAATTTTCTTTACAGAATTTTAAAAAATTAAAAATGAAAAAATGAAGCTGTAAACCTATTTGTTTCTGTACTTCTAAACATAGCAAACTTTACATAAAGTAACAAGAAATCACCTTTATAAAGTTATGTTTTTATAGACTCATGCATAATACAAATTTAACTGCCAACTGCAAGAAGAAAAAAAATCAAGGCCTTTCCCTTTAACTTTAAAGATGACAAGGACATGGGAGGGCAAAGACATGACATTGAAGAGAGGAAAACTTTAAGTGAGGGTAAGATTTAACAAACAAAATTCATTAAGTTTCATGGCTGAAGAATTTCTCCAGTTTTCTAATTTGCTCAAAGCATTCCAAAATGGGAAATTCAGGCCAATCCCGCATGACCAAAAACCTATAAACAACTGACGACAACAATTTCTTCTTACTATCCTCACACAGAACCAGAAAGGAAGAAAAAGAAGACCCGAAAGAGAAGAAAGAAGAAAAATAATGAATCTCAGCAAGAAGGAAACGAAAAACCTAGTTAAAGTGTAGATGAAGTTATTAATAAGTGCAAAAATTATCATGCAATGTCTTCTATATTGAAATAGCCTTAACTTTTCTTTCAATACCTGTCAAAAAGTTATCTTTGCAAATGTGATGAGAATAAATGATATAAAGTTTTCCAATATGTATTAGTCGACTGTAATCGGGCCAGATGGTATTATTTGACAACATTTTCCAGAGGCAAAGAGGTCAACGAGCTATAATTATATGCAACTGATAACAAAAGTTTTTGTTTCAGTCATTATGGTCATTATGCACTTATCAGCGGCCGTCCCAGGGGGGGAGAGGGTGACCCCGGGGAACCCCTGGGCATTTGCAAAGGAATTTCCTAAGCCCCCTAACCAACAATAACATTGTTCAATATAAAGCTACCAATGCCCTTCCCCTGGGGACAAAGAAGTATGCTCTACTAACTCAAACAATGTAATGCTCCAAAAGAATGTTATTTGCCACAAACTAAAACTTACTTCAGCTTGTGTTTACTATACAGGGCTATACAGGGCTCAAAGTTAAAAACATCCTATGTGGCTTTTTGCCGGCGACTAACTGGAAAAAGTAGTAGTAGTAGTAGTAGTTTTTTTACATCTGTAGGTATCAATGGTAATAGCCAGTCACCATGGTAAGGATCTTTTATTCTCAAGATGGCGGCAATGGTAAAAATCCAGTGGGTGTTTTCCCATGTGTCTCGTCTCGGAGGTGCAAATGCACTTCAATGCAAAATTGGCGACGAAAGTCTATTCCCCCGTATGACCCCAGGGTCGACCCCCAGGATGGCAGCTGCTAGGTACATAATTATTAATCTCGTTATCTGTTTCTTAAAAATTCACAAACAATCACTAAATCAAAGCTCTCTTTCTTAAAAATATCCTTACCGAAGCAATCTCATCTCTGTAATAATCTAGAAAATTTTCCTAAACATAAACATGTCAGAGCATTTTTTCATAGCGAATTAGATTTGTCATTTTGATTTGCGTTTATTTTGATGAGATCCCTGAGATAAAAGATAGTTTACGACGAAAAAATTCATTTTAAGAAAGAAATGATCATGTACTTTTAGATCATGTATTCTATAAATACAGTTTTCATAAATTACTCGGGCTTTCCGAAGGAAACGCCCGAAATAAATTCGGCTTTTTTTTTTTTCAATTTCAACCTTTGGCATCTGTAAGAACCTACTGCTATATAGTAATATATTTTTTTGATTATTGTCTAGTACCATAACAACATTCATTACACTCTAGCAGGCAAAAATAAAAACAAGTAGACTTATCCATGATTGGAAATGACAAAATTGCGTAACGACAGCACAAATGGCAATAGGGCAGTCTCCTAAAGATAACTCCAGATGTGCGATAGAGAAAGCCCAAGTTCAAACAGCTATGCGTCTGCTTGAAGGGAAAAAAAGTCTAAAACAGCAAAATATGATGAAATATTCCTTGCATAATGAATATGAAGTTTCTGCATTTAATTTTTATTTATCAAAATGTACATCTTTCATGGTTTTAATTTCTGGTTTCCCTCTTGTTGTGGAAAAATGAAGTAACCTTAGTAATGGGATAGGATCCGATTCAAGCTTTAAACTTAATTCGACACAAATATCCAGTGCTACTTTATCTGCTGAAATTTATGCCAGAAGCTCTATAAAAATATCGGTTTAGGCCTTCCCTGCACTTTGTAATCCCAAGAAAAAGAAAATAGAGATTACCTTAACAAATTGCAGCAAAATCCCAGCTTATCTTGAACCTAAAACTTTACCCTGGAAAAAAAACTATACTTCTGCGCATGCGCCAAGAGCAAAGTTTGGCACACGAGCCTTCTTTCGCAAAACGACTCTCGTTTTGTCAAACGAGTCTCGTTTCTAAAAACGAGTCTCGTTTCTACAAACGAGTCTCGTTTCTACAAACGAGTCTCGTTTCTACAAACGAGTCTCGTTTCTACAAACGAGTCTCGTTTCTATAAACGAGTCTCGTTTCTATTCACAAACAAACGAGTCTCGCTTTAAATCGTTTATCGAGTGACTTATAAATCGTGACGATTTAAAATCGACTCGTTGCCCAGAAACTGTGAGTGATCCTTGACCTCCATTTCACTCGTACTCGCCAAATACCGAGCTCGATGACAGCGACTTTACAACCGAGCTCATTCTTCGTTGTGGACCTCGATCAAGACCGAGCACGGTTACTTCGAATGGTTCGAGCTCACTTTTATTCGAGCTCGTATTAAACCTATCTCGATTGAAATTGAGTTCGATTGAATTCGTACTCGATTCTACTCGACCTCGAAAGTCATTAGGCCAATATTGAGCTCGATTGAAACTGAGTTCGATTGAAATCGTACTCGATTCTACTCGACCTCGGAAGACATTCGGAATATTGAGCTCGATTGAAATTGAGTTCGATTCAATTCGTAATCGATTCTACTCGACCACGGAATTCAAGGATCACTCACAGTTTCTGGGCAACCAGTCGATTTTAAATCGTCACGATTTATAAGTCACTCGATAAACGATTTAAAGCGAGACTCGGGATCACTCACAGTTTCTGGGCAACGAGTCGATTTTAAATCGTCACGATTTATAAGTCACTCGATAAACGATTTAAAGCGAGACTCGTTTGTTTGTGAATAGAAACGAGACTCGTTTCTAGAAACGAGTCTCGTTTTTGGAAACGAGACTCGTTTTTGGAAACGAGACTCGTTTTTGGAAACGAGACTCGTTTGACAAAACGAGACTCGTTTTGCGAAAGAAGGCTCGTGTGCCAGACTTTGCTCTTGGCGCATGCGCAGAAGTATAGTTTGTTTTCCATGGTAAAGTTTTAGGTTCAAGATAAGCTGGGATTTTGCTGCAATATGTTAAGGTAATCTCCATTTTCTTTTTCTTGGGATTATAAAGTGCAGCGAAGGCCTAAACCGATATTTTTATAGAGCTTCTGGCATAAATTTCAGCAGAAATTAAAACCACGAAAGATGTACATTTATGAACTATGAGTAGGTAATGTACTTGCCTTTAACTGCAAGGAGAAGGGAATTTTTTACCTTTTATCGATATCGAGTCAAAGTTTGTTGCAAAATGTTCACCCAAGGGGAGTTTTCACAAATTAGTTGATTGAAGTAATATTACTTTTCAATAGTTCATATTGTTTTTAATAGAAAAATATCTCAATATTGAATATCGTCGATGGCTACAACAAGAGAAGTAGTACTAATTACAGTTTTAGTATATTCAATCAAAGGGATTTGACTTTCATCTGATACCAAGAGGCAATACACCTATTTTGACCTTTTTGTGGGTTAAAAATACATGTCATACAAAAAACTGAAAACCTCATTGAAAACCCTGTGCATTCATTATTATTTCTTACAAGATTTTCAAGAACTGATTTGCTATTAACTGAGTCAGACATTGTTCCTTCACTGTAATCACTTTTAGGATCTAAACTTATTTAATTTAATTCAGATGGTTCTCTTCATCTCCCTATTTGTTCCCATGCTACTATAACTATTTTGCATAAGTCAGCCAGTATATTTTGATGATTTTTATTAATATTCAAGATTTATTTATCTAGCACATGATAAATATCATTGGTTTGCATTTCTGTGAATTCCCATCCCAGTCATCAACTGTGGAAGAGAAACAAATACAAACAGTTAGGTGTGAATTTTGATTGAAAGTCAATTTAAGATGACAGGCATGGGTAATAGGAATATGAAACACTCTTCAACTAAAAAAGGCCTTCTAGATGGATGATTTGACTTCCAAGAGACAAGATGGAACTCTAGGCCAAAAATGATAAATAAGGTAAACCCAGAAATTGCAGTGATTATGACCATGGCAAGGAAGAGAATTAAAAAAAAAAAGGAAAGGAAGTTATGAACTAAATTAAGTACCAGAAATGAACTAAGTTGTAAGAGAAAGGGTTGACAACTTGGCATTTAGTATTCTGGTTATTTTTATTTTTTTTGGAGGAAAGGTGGGGCATGTTACTTTAAGATTCCACAATAAGATTTACATAATTCACACCTACCACCCCTATTCATTCACAGTTTCATTGTTACAATGTAAGCATCCATCACTTGCCATTAGACTGTTGTACTGGGGAAAAAAGAGGAAAAAACAAGTGGAAGTATATCTTTCTAATGACAGAAAGACATACTCCCACTTCAGCTAACCCTATTTCAGAAATGTTGGCTGAAATAATTTTTATTATAGCAATACCAAACATCTCAGCAAGTCAACCAGACTCATTCTCAGCGAGCTAACTAGACTTATTCTCAGCGAGCCAACCAGAATTATTTTCAGTGAGCCAACCAGACTTATATTCAGCGAAAAAAAAAGCCGAATTTATCTCGGGCGTATCCTTCGGAAAGCCCGAATAATTTATGAGGAGTGTATTCATAGGATATATGATCTAAAAGTACAGGATCATTTCTTTCTTAAAATGAATTTTTTCGTCATAAACTATCTTTTATCTCAGGGATCTCATCAAAATAAACGCAAATCAAATAACGGGGTTAATAATTATGCACTTAGCAGCTGCCATCCTGGGGGTCGACCCTGGGGTCATCCGGGGGAATAGACTTTTGTCGCCAATTTTTGTTCTAAGACGGGGGCATTGAAGTGCATTTGCACTTCCGAGACAAGACACATGGGAAAACACCCACTGGATTTTTACCATTGCTGCCATCTTGAGAATAAGAGGTCCTTACCATGGGAACTGGTTATTACCATTGATATCTACAGATGTAAAAAAACTACTACGACTACTACTACTACTACTTTTTCCAGTTAGTTGCCGCCAAAAGCCACATAGGATGTTTTTAACTTTGAGCCCTGTATAGCCCTGTATAGTAAACACAAGCTGAAGTAAGTTTTTGTTTGTGGCAAATAACATTCCTTTGGAGCATTACATTGTTTGAGTTAGTGGAGCATACTTCTTTGTCCCCAGGGGAGGGGCATTGGTAGCTTTATGTTGAACAATGTTATCGTTGGTTAGGGGGTTTAGGAAATGCCTTTGCAAATGCCCAAGGGTTCCCCAGGGTCACCCTCTTCTCCCCCCCCCCCCGGGACGGCCGCTGGTAAGTGCATAATTACCATGATGACTAAAACAAAAATTTTTGTTATCAGTGGCATGTAATTATAGCTTGATCTCTTTGCCTCTGGAAAATGTTGTCGAACAATACCAAATATCTGGCCTGATTACTGTCAATTAATACATATTGGAAAACTTTATATCATTTATTCTCATCAAATTTGCAAAGATAACTTTTTGACAAGTATTAAAAGAAAAGTTAAGGCTATTTCAATATACAAGACATTACATGATAATTTTTGCACTTATTAATAACTTCATCTACACTTTAACAAGGTTTTTCGTTTCCTTCTTGCTGAGATTCATTATTTTTCTTCTTTCTTCTCTTTCGGGTCTTCTTTTTCTTCATTTCTGGTTCTTTGAGGATAGTAAGAAGAAATTTTTGTTGTCAGTCCTTTATAGGTTTTTGCTAATGGTCATGCAGGATTGGAATTTCCCATTTTGGAATGCTTAGAGCAAATTAGGAAACTGGAGAAATTCATCAGCCATGAAACTTAATGAATTTTGTTTTTTAAATCTTACCCTCACTTAAAGTCTTCCTCTCCTCAATGTCATGTCTTTGCTCTCCCAAGTCCTTGTCATCTTTAAAGTTAAAGAGAAAGGCCTTGATTTTTTTTCGTCTTGCAGTTCGCCGTTAAATTTGTATTATGCATGAGTATATAAAAATATAACTTTATAAAGGTGATTTCTTGTTACTTTATTTAAAGTTTGCTATCTTTAGAAGTACAGAAACAAATAGGTTTACAGCTTCATTTTTTCATTTTTCATTTTTTTAAAATTCTGTAGAGAGAATTCTCTACTTACCAGGAATAGTGGAATCGAGAGATTTATCAGAATCAAACTTGCCATAGAAAGTCACCTGAAATCAACCAGAGTTGTGAAAGATAAGTAAATTTAATAAGATCGATTTTTAAGAAGAAAAAAAAACTAAGGGACCAAATGATCTGTTTTGATTTTTCTCACCTCATCATCTTTTCCAAATATTTCATTTGCTTCATCTTTTTTCTGTGAAATAAAATAGACATAAACCATTTTTTTTTTATTTAGCTGTTACTACAGGGCCTTTTCAAGATCCTTATTACATGTTACTTACCCTTGTTATCAGGCACAATTTTTCTGATTGGATGAGATTATCAGTGGGTAGTTTTGTATCAGAAAAAAAAACCAGATTCAAGTTGATGTAATGTAAAATAATCTTGGGAAGTCTCTTGACCCACCCAGTCATACACCTCCTGTAAATAAATTGATGAGAAAGAATGTAAGCATGTTGATGCGTAATTATTAAAGGCCATGCATTACAGTTGTTTAGAGTGCAGGCATATCTATTTATCAGAGCAGGTATATATATATATATATATAATTAAGCCTCCGAGGAAGACCGAGATGTTCGAAACTTCGAGCTAATAAACCAACAAAGCTACATTGGAGTTGGCCTCTTGACCATCACTTTTCTGCTTATATATATATATATATTTAACAATTATTCCACGAGCGCGCATTGGATATGAGATGATAAATAGGCAACCCGACGCGTAGCGCCGAGTTGGCTATAATCATCTCATATCCAACAAGCGCGAGTGGAATAATTGTTTTATTACAAACCTTAAATCAAATTATTAAATTCATTAAATTTTTAGCTCCCTTTTAATTTTAAGCTGACATGTCCTTACCATATTTGTAGATTATGGTATATTGGGTGATATACCATAATGGCTAAGCCAATAAAAGGTCTTGAATTGTATTATCCAATGATCAAGTTTTTAATAAATATAATATATATCATGTCCAAATTGAGCACTCTATCTAGGATGAGTCATTGCTGCTGCAATTGCGCATGCTCGCTAGTTTACTCTAGTTTGAACACTCTGGCATGGCTTAGAAGATACCACAAAGGTTGGGTCGTTTGGGGTGACCGTCTCGGCTCTCCCCCATCCAAGCATCAGCACTGCACTGATGAGGCCCAGAAGGTTAAAACAGTACTTTCTGCAGTTAGATATATTTAACAATTATTCCACTCGCTCTTGTTGGATATGAGATGATTATAGCCAACTCGGCGCGTAGCCGAGGGCAACTCTAGCTTCTTGAGTGCTCTCCAAACTCCCCACGTGCTCCATAACTCGATAGTGCACAGCTGAAAGCATGAACCAATTGTTTTAGAACATAGCCGGTGGAATTGTGCATCAAATCCGATGCGAAAAACGGACAGCAATATCTGTTGAAGCGAATCGTGACGGCGCTGATGCCGAGTATCCTTTTCCTTTGTTTTTCTCTTTTTCTGCCTCATTTAGGAACTCTAGCCCAAGGGAAAAGGTCCAAACATTGTCTTCGTTTTCGGACTAGTAGGCCGAGTTTCTGTTTGTAACCATTATTGTCGCGAAATATATTATTTTTCCCCGCGCTAACAATGGCCGCTGGCGCGAAAAAAAATTTCTGGCAAAGTCGGATTTGCTGACGCTATCAGCGTGCACTATCGAGATTTTGAGCACGCTTGCGTTGGATGAATTTGATTGCGCAACTCTGCTAGCTATGTTTTAATTTGTAATAAGAAATCGGATGTCACAATGCACAGATGTTAGATTATGGTATATTGGCTCATATACCATAATGGCTAAGCCAATTAGAACTCTTGAATTGCATTATCCAATGATCCAGTTTTTAATAAATATATATATATATGCCATAAGGTACTTTATACTTTAATCTATTTTATTTGTAATGAGTTATCATTCAACTGTTTCAGAACTCACCTGATATGTTCCTTTTGGTAAAAAATTTCTTGTTATCTCCCTCTCATCTTCAAGGAGAACCTTAATCCGGAAACACTCCCCAGCAGGTTCTTGGGTGAGACATTTTTTTCTCATGGCTGCTACCTGATATCAAAGTATTGGTATTTATCAGGTCTTTGATATATTGTCAAAAGTCAATCACCCAAAGCATGCAGCATTATACAGCTTACCACAAATGAAATTTCTTATTCAAAGGTCTTCCTTAATTTGGTAGCAATTGTTCAAGACATTAAATTCCCCCTTTTTTTTTTTTATTTTGGCAACATAAGTTATGACCACCACATGAAGAAAAAAAACCAAAAACACATGAAAACCAAGAGTAGGGAGGTTTTTCTGAACAATCATTGACCATGAAGTTAATTTGCATTCCTTTTTGCAGAAATTTGAACTGCAACAGTTACACTAGCTACGCAACTCCCTTTCCACCATGGTTATGTTATGTTTTCACCAGTTATTGCAGCACATAAAACTCATAGAACATGATTTTGCACATTGGGGATTTATATTATTTGTTAGTACTTTGATGAAAGGTTCCAGAAACAATAATTATTTTGGTTTAATTTGTAGTATAAAGAATTTACTTACTCTTTTCGCTTTTTCTAGTAACGAGGAGCCTTCTGCTCTTTCGATCCCTTTGATGCTTGTCCCCGACCTTTCTGCTACTTGACTTTTTACATGAAATGTTTACAAATTTTGTTAATCTTTTAACAATAGTTGAATATCATGAGTTAAATCAGCTCTAAGAATTTTGTTGATCCAATTTGATACAAGAACAGTTCCAGATTTTTGTATAGGTAATCACATGACTTCCAGTGCAATTTGGAACAAATAAGCAAGAGTAGATTTTTTCAAAGACTAACAAAATTGCATGAGCCCGTAGGGCGAGTGCAATTTGTGGTCTTTGAAAAAATTTAGAAGTGCTTATTAATTCCAAATTGCACGAGAAAATCATGTAATTATCTATTAATAATATACATGAAAAAATACGAGGTAGCTTCTCATAACTGCGCAGAAGAAAAGTGTGCGCATCATGTGCAAAAATAATTTATTCAAACAAGTGACATCTGCAAGTGACATTGACCTTGACATTGACCTTGACATTGACATTAACCAATGATTCTGAACAATCAGAATTTCTGGTTTGTTTCTTTCTTTGCACTGAATTAACCCTCTTTTGCACTGAATTAACTCTCCTCTGCACTGAATTGACTGAAAACTGCATTCATCTTAACCAATCAGAACCAAGAAATTTTTTCATGTATATTATTATAGCTAAAATTAATTTTGTGGAAAAAATTCATTAATGAAGGAAATCTTTCTTATGGTTTTGTTTATGCCTTCTTGTGCATTTTATGCTATTGTTTTACAAAGAAATGTGATATTTGCTTTAGATTTAATTTTATCATGGTATGGCCCAACTCTATGCATGAAAGACAACGACATTTTTGCCTCCTTTGTATGATACATGAAAAGACAGTATTTGTGCGTGAAATTTATCCTTTTCTCAATATTTTCCCTAATGTGACTAATCTCTGCATCCAAAACATTTATAACTAATTGAAAAAATACTAGATATTCTCCAATGGTTTACTCACCAATCTCTTGTAGAAGTAGATGACAAATGTTCACATAAGTGACAAATTGTATGTTCCATTTGATCATCACTTACATCTTTCAGGGATTCTCCTAGGTGTAACAAAATGTCTGATGCTGATTGTAAAACTATAAGTTTAAAAACTGGGTAACCAGTTCAATATTAATTCAATATGTAAAACCAAACACTGTTAACAGCTATTGGGACAATTTTATGAGACATTTTTAAGTTAGCAATTTTTCAAATGTTACACTTTTCATTTTTAAGTTATATGAATCTCCTCTAAAACCAATTCACTCCACAGAGTAGATAAGTATGAGCCATTTTTCGCAATGACACACATCAGGAAGGAAAAAATATAGATTAAGACTCTACAACAACCTTAATTCAGAAATACATTAATTTTCTTATTAACTTCTTCACTCCCAGTTAATTAGCATGTTAATTCTTAAACTTAAGTGGCAAATTCCTGTAACTGATTTACAAAGAAATGTGTATCAGCTAGAGGAGAGATTTAACAGTCAGATCTCGGGAGTTAAAGGGTTAAGAGGGTTTGATAATTGTCATTGATTGGCAACATTTTTCAACTTACCTGAAAAGCAAACATTTAGACCGGGGTTATTTTCTTTTGGAGTAAGGATCATCAACTCACTAAATGGACCTCTTCTTCCAAATGTGGTCCTTACTGCAGATGGAAAATAGTCAAGTATTTTAATGACTTTGAATGTTATGTTTTGATTTGGGGAAGCTATGTGTTTAAAATTTTGTTAGTGTTCTGTTGAAAGGAGAATTGCTCTGGATTCTTAATTTTGTTATTAGATAGACAGGTCCTAGACATCAACATTATGAACATTGGCTTTACCCACAAATGTTAATTGTGTAGATTTAAACCTATTAAATTCTATTAAACCTCATTCTCGCAGCATATGCATGATATTACTATAATTAGATTAGGTATTGGTATATATTTTAATCAACAATATTACTACCTTGCCTTCCAGTTTGGGTCTTAGCACTTTCAATCCACAAGTAGATAGACTTAAATTGTGCCAAGCACTTTAACAACCTATTTTAGGTGAAACCAAAGGGGAAAAAAGGAGTTATTACAACAATGGGGCATTGGTTTCTTAACAGATTGATTTGCTTCAAAACATGATATCAGTAATCTAAATAATCACATTCTTTATGAGTTGAAGATTTTTAAGGTAATTAAGTGTTTCTGGTTTTGGAAGCACTTAAGAACTTAAATATTTCAAGTATTTTAAGCACTTTACCTTGCCATGTGTTCCTCGTTGTTCCCAGGATAAAATATGGCCAAGACCAACACTTTCTTGGTTCTTGCAGCTTGATGGCAGATCTACATTTACAAAGAAACGTTCGAGAAAAAACAATGCATTGATATGTGCAATTATGTAATTTTCGGGTGATAATCAAAAACTCTATGTTAAGAAAGTACTTGATCTGAGAACAGTAATTGTGGCTTTAAATTTTGCATATCACTGTGGGTTACTGACTAGCGAAATATGAAGGGTCATCAACACATACCTCCTTGAAGTCGACATTCACAAAGAGGGGCTGGACATCTCTTTGGTCAAGCACCTCTTGGATGCATCGGAAAAGGTCACTGAATTGACTATTATCTAAATTGAAGAGAAATTAAACATTACCCCTAACAAGTAAATGATTAACAACTATGAATTTCCTTCCTTCGAAAAAACTTTAGCTCTTAATTATGTATCTACTAAAAAGATGCAAACTTTATTCTGGAATACAATGAATATATGAAGCTCATTTATTCTGGAAATAGGTTAATAATACATAAAAAGGTAATGTCGAAGCTATACCACAAACCTGGCACAGGGTTTTCATTCTTTACTGTTCTCATTATATTCGTCAGCTCTATTATTTACCCTACTTTTATTAGCGTTACTCATTACTATTTCGATCCTCTCCTCTCCTTAAGTGCTTCCAGTATGACTGTACCAGCAAGTTATAAGGCATCAACTTTCGTAGTTATTGGTGACTAGAAATTTGTGGGTTGCTTGATATCATGGGATTTTATTCTATTCGGGATAAGGATTTTTTTAATTGATGCTTTTTAAGAACCATCAAACCTGCATTATACCTCTTTCCTGGTCTGCCGAAGTTGATTTTGTGGAGTCTGAGCTTGCAAAAACAGAGTTCACAAGGCTTTCATCATCAGATTCTGATGTTAAAGAAAATGCCTCAGAATTCTGATCCTCCACATCTGTTGCCACATCTGCTGCATGAGCTTCTGCACTGGACTTGCGCATAGCATCTAAGATTTAATTTTTAATGCCTTTTTGAGGAACTTTCTTGTAGAATTTAAAAGTCACATATAAAGTGACGTCATTTAAACATGAAAAAGTCACATACAAAGCCAATGAAATTTTTAGGGGAAAGCAATGTTTGTTTGAATGCTATTACAAACATAGTTCTATATTACGTACACAGCACTGTAACTTTTTTTATTCTCATCGATATGGTGGAACTTCCTTTTAAAGCAGTCATTTGAAGACGACAGGAATCGAGTTATATTTTCCAAAAGCACTAATCATTAAACACATTTAGGGAATACAGTACCTTGACTTTTCTCAGTTTTTGCCCTTTTGGCCGAAGTGGTATTTGGGTAGTTTCCACCTATAATACAGAATTCCGTAATATCAACTTTATATTTCAAAATGATTTTTATGCATTCTCAGAATTACCTGTTGTGATACTGATCATGAAACATCGCTGCTTAATTTTCATTAGAGCCTATCCATTATGTCTTTTCCAACTGTTGAAATTAGAAAGTGGCGACAGGTTCTTATCCTGAATGTTATCTTTATTCAGACCGATGTATTTTTCCTAAATGAATGCGTATTAACCAATATTTCAAGCAGTTTTTCCCTACTTTTTTACTGGAAAGTAATGAATAGTAATCACGAATAGTAATCAAAGTAATTCAATATGTTCGAATCTTTACCTGGCTTTTCTTTTACCAAGATGAAAATTTTCCTCGTGGTCGTGCCGCATCTTTGGAAAATTAACTTTGCAGCGGGTATGCCTTTTAACACCCTCTCCATCCTGCTACCTCTACTTGTAGACTTGTAAATATGAATGCTTAAATATTATATCAAAAAGTCAGCACAAAATGTAAACCAAAAAAATGTAAACCACAAAATGTAGACCACAAAATGTAGACCACAAAATGTAAACTTATAAGAAAAACAGCTACTTAATTGGTTTCTCTTTACACTTGTTTGCTTTGGTTTAAGATACACATATGCTACGCCAGCAAACCTCTCCTATGAAAATTGAGATTAAAACATCCAGACCACTAATGGTTATAAAATAGGAAAGACACGAATCACTTTGTTGGTAACTTGGTGAGAAAAGCAAAATTTTATTTATATTACCGGAATGATCTTTTGCACCTACTTGACCATTCTAACTGTGAGCTGACTCGTTTACTTCCTTATGAGTTTTAATTTTAAATCAACTGCTTTAAACATCATGCACAAGAGAATATTCTATGTAAATCCAGCAAAAGAATGAAAGCCATACCTATTATCTTTAAAGCCGCACAATCCTGGGAAAGTCGTTACGATTGCTTCCCGAGTCTGCTTTTTGGTCATTCCAGTGGTGAAACAGACCTCTTGCACCCTTCCCTCCCGATTCAATAAATCCCAGATGTGCCCACGTGGGGTGGATTTAACTTTCTCCTTCAGCCATACCAATTCGCGTCTAACTTCTCGTCCTGAAGGTAAAGATTCGCTACTTGAAGAGGAAGAGCTATCACTGCTAGCCATCTTGATGCTTGTGGAATGAGCAATTATCGTTGATGGGGAGCCTATTTTATATTAGTAGCGTCTCTCTTGGGGTTGTTCGTGGTTACTTCGCACCTTCGCAGGTGTCGTTCGGGAAAAATTTATACGTGCGCTAGTTTCGAGAAAACCCTAACAAACTCTACATCAAAAGAAGGCTTAACAAATGCAGTTTACAATGAAAATATCGAAATGTTAATATAATCTAGAAGGTAAAACTATAATTTAGACGTTTTTCTCATTAAGGGAGTGTCAAGAGCGTAGTGACTAAAACGAGTGAACCTACAATTAGCTACAATGACCTCCAATGACCTACAAAAAAGGTGCCAAAGAAGACTAAAAGCCTCATGATGGTGTGAAACCCTTTTTGTTTTGCTTTCTAAAAATATCATTGAGTTAAAGGTTCTTGACAGGCCAAACACGTCTCATAGCGAATTGTTTGTCGCAACTGCTTGTTATTAAAATTTCTCTCTAAGCCAAAAATATATATGACGATTACAGTAATCACTACGTGTCACGTCTGCGGAACCAGTTCGTGTGGCCGCGGCATTGACTGCAAACAGCTCGTTGACTATGGCGTTTGAGTTGCCGTTACTAAAGCCCAAAGCTATCGATGTCTCTGACTTGCTGCTATTTGATTTTCACCTTTAGTGTCCTTTAGCGTTGTTTTTACCCACCATTAGTGTCTAGGAGTAGTTAAAAGCAAAACTTCCAGACGTTTCCAAGGGATTTTGACGGGGGGGGGGGGGGGGCATCGAGGGGGATGTGTAGAAAACGAAGACCCTGGGTCTTAGGTCTTCGTTTTCTAGACACTCCGGGGAAACGGCCGACAATTACGGTAACTTTTGTCTGAGTGGGATTCACTCAACGTAATTACTAAAAGAAGAAATGACCTAAAATCTTCATTTACGTCACTGCAGGGATCTTACATTAGCTCACTGTAGGTGATTGTAGGTCATTCCTTGTTTTAGTAACTACGTGTAAGAAATTCTCTTGGTGTTTTTCCCTGGTCATGCCATGCGAGACATGCGACAACATTTCCGGTTTGAATTTTCATTGTCACAAATTGTCACACAATTGTATTCTCAAGGTGGTTGTAGGTGGTTTTAGATGGTTGTAGGTGGTTTTAGGTCATTCCTTTTTTAAGTACTTACGATTCACTCAAGCACTATATCATGACACCTTCCTCGTTTACTGATTGTTAGGAATAATTATGAACATAAACCTTTTTTGTTACCTTTTGTTATGCTAAATTTTCCGTTAGTTGTATCTGTGAGAATAAAAATTCTCACAGCATGTAAAAACTAACTTGACCTACGTTTCCTGGTCACGTCTGCAATGATTTAATGAAACACATGTTGTTGTAAGTGTGAGAACATCACAAGAACGTTTTAAGGCTTATAATAACGACGTTCAGCCCCAGCTACAAACTTAGACTAGCACGAGTCCTTCGATACAAGCTTTTCTTCATCCACGAATAAGTTTTAGACCTTGAGTAGCACTAGGTGAAGAGAGGTTGCATGGGGTCATGCGTGTGGGAATTTCTCGTGGCAAAAGGAAGTTAGCAGAGGAAAGCAGTAAAGAAGAATTTTAAGAATTTCTTCACGACCAGGTGCGAAAAACACCACCATATTACAATAAAATTCACGGCTTACATAGCAGCGAAAGAAATAAACTTTCCGGACAAAAAGAGGCTATTTCACCACGCGCATGACCCCATGCAGCCTCCCTTTACCTACTGTTACTGAAGGTCTAAAACTCATTCGTGGACAAAGAAAAGCTCGTAATGAATGGCTCGTAACCAGGGCTTGCTCTCACGCTAGTCTAAGTTTGTAGTTGTGGCCGAGTGTACTTTTATTTTGAGAAGCTTGAAAACGTTCCTGTGATGTTCTCACACAAGCATATGCTTTTCATTAAATCAATGCAGACGTGACCAGGAAACGTATGTTACAATTGTTTATTGCAATGTGTTAGGTCAAGTTAGTTTTCACGCGCTGTGTGACTTCTTATGCCGCGAATAAAACTCATGGCAAATTTGGCATAACGAAAGGGAACTAAAGAGGTTTACAACGCAACTATCTTTCGTGTATAATGTTCATAATTATTCATAAGAATCATTAAAAGAAAAAAAAAACAACAACAACAACTCTTCATTTTAGTCACGCGCGTTCTCATCTGGGGGATGAATGAGCCAAGTGCTTGAGTCTCTGAACAAACTTCTTGCGACATACCCTGATATCCGTTCCGTGTTTTAGGATTTGGGGTCATATTCCGTCGTTCCGGATCAGAGTTGGAAGGAAGCAATAAAAGAAACATTGAATTTTCTCTGAAGAAAACAAATGGATCTTTATTGGAGTACTTTATCCATAATTTATAACACTGCAAAAAGAAGCCTACTATACTGTATAGTTGGTGTATTGCGAGGCTACCACAGGCAAGAAATTTGCAATTATGTCGTCAAGACCTCGCCACTGTCTCCACATTCTATCATCGAGGTAGGCCTGGAGGTCATCGCGGGATATTCCACGCCGTGCTTTAAGAGGCATTTTCAAGTTGGCCCACGCCGACTCGGCTTCTTGTGTATGGATACCAGTTGCGGGATCCACAAAATTTTCCGAGTGAACTACAACTCGATGACAGGCGACTCGATTTGGCAAGTGTCTTTGTAGATTGCGATACGCTCCCCAGTCGTCTGTATACACAGTGCTTCCTGGTTGCAGGCACTTAGCCAAAATTGGCAAAAGAGTGGCCCGATCCCTACGCCTGACTACCTGATAGAAGCCCTTGGCGGGACTTGTGGCGGTGTATAGGACACCAAACACCCAGACGTCAGGGGCTCGTCTTCCTCTGTTGTACTAAAATAGAAGATATAGTTCATTACTTTTTTAATGTAACTGCTTCAGACGTCGGAAAATGTTCTAACAAAGGTTTTCCAGCACAGTATGTTTGTAGAGTAACTTGACAGAAAACAGTGATTCACCCTTAAATATTTTACACCATCAACTTTGGTGTAAACACTCTTAAGCCGTATACTAAGTTTTTTTAAATCTTGTTGCTAATCGTGTACTTTGAGTAAAATTTGTATGTTTTTTTTTAATACGAATACCTCAGCTCGGGTGGAATTTGTTCGATTAAATGCTGCTACTTAAAACTTAGCAAGTTTTGAATTTACCTTTGCTTTATGGTTAAATTTACTCTCGTCACATTTCACAACGGCTGCTCCTCCGGCTGGAAACGGGAGGAATGGATTTGTCGCTAATTCCACGGAACAAATATCCTCCAAGGCACGAAATACTTTGCAAACCAGGTTGTTTGAGATGGCCAACATCCGCGTCGTCTTCTTACGGCTTAGGTCCACCGACCAGAAGTATATCAGCATAATGAGCTGCCCTAGAGATTGCTTCGGAAATTTGGCAAAGAAAGAATTTTTCCTAATGCTTCGTTTCATTTTGCAAGTAAAGCATCTCCTGAAAAAAAGATTGAGACCAGGTGAGACTACCGTTTTAAAAAATTTTCGGTAGTCGTGAATATCTAGATATCCTCATATCTGTTACAACAAAAAAAGGGGAAAACGAAAAAGAGAATAAATGATGACAAGGGAATCATACATCCTTTTGAGTTACAATTGATTACCATTTTATCAAGTGCAAATGAGGCGTCAGCCGTGGCCCACCTGGTCCTGCCGTTCAAGAAGAATAAACTACGAGCAGAAGTTCACTAAAGCGCTTATGTCGAGGCTGTTTTGGTTTTCGTACAGTTTTTTGCTACTTATTTTCTCTTTTGTTTTCCTTATACAAACAGATCAAGTTGGATATTAAATGAGATTGATTTTAAATTACCATGATTATGGTCATCTTGCTGAGCTTCTTAGTCTTAATAGGATAACTTACCTTCGCGTAAAAGTTTCCATCGAATTCGACAAAATATATCTTTAATCGGAATACTACAAAACGAAGACTAAATATCTGAGGCCTCAAAACTTGATCCATAATTACTTTCATGCAAAATCTAGGCTACAAATACTCTTCCCTACCATCGAAATCCGTCCACGTGGGCATCGGATCGTTGAATCATTATCATGTCTTGGTTGCACTCGCCGCAGTGCAATGGATTGGCCAGTAATCCACGGTTTTGAAGCCATCGAATTATCCTTAAAGGATTCGCTCTCTTTAAATTACTAAAATAATGGAGATCCATGTTGTGCACGAAATAACAAAATCGATCTGCCAAAAGGTTTTATTCACACTATTGTAGACCAGGGGGTGTGCGCACTATAATTGCGCAAAACCATACTTGATTCATTTGCATCTTGACGCGTTGGAGCGAACACCTTCGGCGGCAGCGAGATACGACGTGAATATTACGTGGATTGTAACGGGAATTCACAGTCTGTTGCCATTCCTTCAAAAGTTAAAACGTTTGATGGGCCTACGCGACTCCTGTCGTTCCTCTGTGACGAATTTGTTCTTAGTAGGCAATTGACGTTATTGAAAAAGATTCGAAACTGCAATCTGCCTAAGAATCTCGACACCAATGGCGTTTGATAAACTCGCAACCGATGGCGGGATGAGTAATTTCAAAGTCAGTAATTATATTCCTTGAAGCAAGTTATTCAACTCTGAATTTCCCCTTGACATGTAAACGCATATTAGAGAGAAAGAGGCCTTGTAATAAGTAAACCAACTTCATCCACTAAGCGTAAACACTGGATTTGTAAAAACGGAAGCCCTAGGCCTCCTAAGAACGACTTGGTCGCGCTCCACGTTTAGTGAAAACAAAGAGTTTCAAAATACCCTTCGAGAATACAGGAAACCTAAATGAGGGGTTTGAGAAACGTGTTTCTGGAGTTATCACTTCAGTAGAGAGGTATACTCTTACATCGAAAAAAGCGTGCGCAAATAAAATAACACAATTTTGATAACACAATCTTATCCCGCTTTGCCAAACCTCAATAATATACAGATGCGAAATTATGAAACCTCAAAACTGGCCCTTATTACTCAAACCAAATGATAAAGTTCAGTGGTTGAGATTCTGAACTAGCATCCATTGTTTGGACCTCACAATGAATTACAATAATTTATAAACAATATTTGGCAAATGAAAAGGTCAACTTTTGGTTTCACCATTGAACAGCATACGAAGATCACTGTACTTAATTCTCACCTTGAAAAAAAATATGGGGCCACCCTTAACACTCGTCTTTCAAGTGAATAACCTTTTCACGAGGACAAAACAAGCCCTACCGACTAAGATTGACCTAATATTATGGAAATGACAAGAAAAGGCCTTGAGCCAGTTAGGAGCTTTCTTTTTAAATTGTTTATTGAATAAGAAATGTGGAGACAAATCATACCGCAAACAATGCATAATGATAGTTGCTTGGTCACGCCAGTTACCTATTCAAATTAGTTTTAATTTTTAATCCAAGAAAAAGGTAATCTTCGGAACGAACCAATATGAAAGAGTTAAAAATCGATCTTTTGATGTACTTGGCTAAAGTAGTTGATTAGCTTCTCCGTGTCCTAGAAAAATTCGGCGTTGTAACTGGGCCAGACTCCAAATCAAAGTAAATTAAGAACGTATCCTCGTTTGCAAGCGAACTCAGTTAAAGGTCAGATCATGGGTCATCTTTACTTTCGGAACGTAGTGACACAGATTTCGCAGGGAACTTTATAAATAAAAATTCCCTAAATCCTCATAGGAGCTGCGTTCGATGTGATCCATCTGAAACCTCCAGTAAACAAGCCTGATTGTAAATAGTTATTGAATAATGGAATGCTGGGGCCAAATTTATTCAAACATGGAATTGTTTCGCGTAATTCCGATCAAAACCCCTTTGGCTATTGGAGGGTAATAAAAACCTATGCTTGGCATGTATGATACTGTAATAAGACTGCGTGGCACTACCTTACTTGTAACTTAAGTTGAAATGTGAACTTACAAAATGCAGCTGAATTTAGTCACGTACTTACCCGGCTCTCGACTCTTGCCTTGTAAACAACGTAGTCACCGGTATCATTTCAAAAGCATAGATGTGTCATCATGTAACAGAAATGGATTGTTTATGCGATGTATTCCACTACATTCCCGTTAAGCAACTTCTGAAATGATTGCCATTCTCGACACACTCGTACCATCGTGGCTGTAGGAAGTCTCGTTTCCTCTCTAAGCCATAGCCATGTCTAAGCTGTCACATCAAGTTGCCACACGCTGTACTTGTTAAAAATTAAAAAAAACCATCGAAGGGAGAAAAAGATAAGGCTGAAGGTGTGCACGAAGCCGGTAAATCGAAGATGTAAAATTACGACTTTGATGGCAAAGTACAAGTTTGAATGACATCGCGGTTGATTCGTTTGAAGACAAAGGCTCTATTCTCTTACTGTTAACCTCAATGACCTTTTCCGGCGTGGGATAGTTGAATCTCGAGCCCGGGGGCATCTTGGCTTGTGTCAGCGGTATGACCTCAAGGAGAATGAGTTACCATAAGCGCCCAGCCTCGAATAAGCGCCCACCCTAAAAGCCCAAAAATTAAATAAGCGCGCTTAATAATGATAAATGATAATAATGGTCTTTATTGATTCAAAACATAAAAATACATTCCTAATGTTACACGCAAATTGAGTTAAAAGAGTTAAAAGGTTAATAATTCCACAAAATTAAATTTACCACCTGATTACGGTTAAAAATTGTCATCTAACTTATGTCTAAAAATTAAACGACTAACGAATGTATTTTTAAAACGTTTAATTTTGATGCTTGTTCGGGTGCCAGGCCGCGTCCGTAAATTGTAGCTGCAGGCCTTTACAAACGGAATAAAACGGAACAGGGGTGATTGGCGGTCTTAGAAACCTTTTTAAAAATACTACTGCTTCTGTAACATTGATCGTAAATTGTGATTTCTTGTAATAAAATTCCTTTTCCAACAGCGATCTAAAAAAGCATTGTACTGGGGATGAGGTCGGAGTCTCATGCTCCATATGGGCATACGTGAAATTGGGAAGTACTAAGGAATCGAAGAGAAAGTCTATTTCTACCTGCTTATACCCCTCTTTGCGTAGACATCTAAGGACACAGAGGCATTTAACATGTGTATTGAACCTACAGCAACTCTGGAAGGTGACACCTACAATGCTCACATAAGTGGTACAACTAGGGATCCCGAATACAGGAGGGTACAATTCATGATTGGCTTTCAAGGAATGTAAGCCCCTTACATTTGCTAGGGTTAAATAACATTCGATTCCTTTCTATCCATTCTAAGAAATGTTTGACCAATGCCTCAGACATGTCTTTAACTTTGTAAACAGGGGCAATGATGTTTGAAACATCAGCATACTAGAATAACACTGGCAGGATATCTAAGTAGATCTCTAGATCATTTATAAAAATATGGAATAGATAGGGTACGCTTACGCTACCTTGAGTAGTACCTTGATTCAAGAATTTCCAATCAAAAGAAATATTATTGAAGCAAATTCTTTGGTTTCTACCTTTTAAAAAACTCGGGTATAGTTTAATTATATATGGATTTAGTTGGAGATTTCTCAACTTTCAAAGCCTTTCTCAGGCCACACTTTCACTATTTGCTTACACTTAAAAGTAAACCGTTCTGAAAATCCATCACACCCACGTCTAGGGTAATCAGAGAAGAAACCTCAGATGTTAATACAGAGGGTTTCCTTTCATATTTATATATGAATCTTAGCTTATGATACATTAAATTATCCCTTTTAAAGCCTATACCTTTACTTAAATTGGCAGAGAACTTTAAATTCCATGTGTGCGAAGTTCTCTACACTTGTAAATGTATTATTTTATAATTTAAAGAGTATCTTTTATGTTCCTTATAATACAAATAAGATTATAATTGACCCAAAACCGCAAATTTGCTATACAGCTACAAGAAATCGATTGAAAGTGTGGAGTGAAAGCAACACGATTATGTTTTTCTTATAGCCACATTCTCCAAACCAGGAAAGTCTACACCTTTAAGATTTTGAAGGGACAACCCTTCAAGATTTCACATGGAGCAGCTTATTAAAGAAATGGCAAACAAAAAAAATAATAACTCCTGACTTGCTTGATGCCACGACCACTGCAACTGTGCCTGTTGCATAAGAAGATGAATTCAAATGCCTCCAGTGTGTGTGATACATGGTTAACCACTACTACTACTACTTTTTCCAGTTAGTCGCCGGCAAAAAGCCACATAGGATGTTTTTAACTTTGAGCCCTGTATAGCCCTGTATAATAAACACAAGCTGAAGTAAGTTTTTGTTTGTGGCAAATAACATTCTTTTGGAGCATTACATTGTTTGAGTTAGTAGAGCATACTTCTTTGTCCCCAGGGGAAGGGCATTGGTAGCTTTATGTTGAGCAATGTTATTGTTGGTTAGGGGGTTTAGGAAATTCCTTTGCAAATGCTCAGGGGTTCCCCGGGGTCACCCTCTCCCCCCTGGGACGGCCGCTGATAAGTGCATAATGACCTTGATGACTAAAACAAAAATTTTTGTTATCAGTTGCATATAATTATAGCTCGTTGATCTCTTTGCCTCTGGAAAATGTTGTCAAATAATACCATCTGGCCCGATTACAGTCGACTAATACATATTTATTCTCATCACATTTGCAAAGAAAACTTTTTGACAGGTATTAAAAGAAAAGTTACGGCTATTTCAATATACAAGACATTGCATGATAACTTTTGCACTTATTAATAACTTCATCTACACTTTAACTAGGTTTTTCGGTTCCTTCTTGCTGAGATTCATTATTTTTCTTCTTTCTTCTCTTTCGGCTCTTCTTTTTCTTCCTTTCTGGTTCTGTGAGGATAGTAATAAGAAATTGTTGTCGTCAGTTGTTTATAGGTTTTTGCTAATGGTCATGCGGGATTGGCCTGAATTTCCCATTTTGGAATGCTTTGAGCAAATTAGAAAACTGGAGAAATTCATCAGCTATGAAACTTAATGAATTTTGTTTGTTAAATCTTACCCTCACTTAAGGTCTTCCTCTCCTCAATGTCATGTCTTTGCTCTCCCATGTCCTTGTCATCTTTAAAGTTAAAGAGAAAGGCCTTGATTTTTTTTCTTCTTGCAGTTGGCAGTTAAATTTGTATTATGCATGAGTCTATAAAAACATAACTTTATAAAGGTGAGTTCTTGTTACTATATTTAAAGTTTGCTATCTTTAGAAGTACAGAAACAAATAGGTTTACAGCTTCATTTTTTCATTTTTAATTTGTTTAAAATTCTGTAAAGAAAATTTTCCACTTACCAGGAATAGTGGAATCAAGGGATTTATCAGTATCGGGCTTCATACACGAGTAAGTCCCTTTAGAACTTCTGCAATAGAACCTTCTGCTATCACATCACACTCTACACACAGTTCCCGCAAGCCAGCATCCTGGAAGCTTTTGCCAGTGTTGGACAACATGGTGCATGCTGTGTGGAATACTTCCATTTTCATAGCCATATCTTTCAATTTTGCGCTTTGTTTCCATTGTCCCTCACTTGCCTTTGCATACAGTGTTAAGTCAATGACGAAGCCGATGCTCTTTAAGTTGAGCGTGTTCTTTATCTTGAGAGACTGCACTAGAACCTTGTGAACGGTAGCCATGTCAGTAGCAGGCACATCGATACTCGGGAGATACCTGTTGACAGCCAGTGAGACAGTTGAACCTCATTAAGTACAGAAATGTTAAATCCATTCTAGCCATTGGCTTTTTGGTTCCCGCACCAGAAAGGTTCTCCTCCAATCTATCTATAATACCCCGCGGGAGTGTTGCTTTGATATATGGCTTGATAGTTTCAGGCAAAGGAGCGATCTCATGCCCCAGTCGGTGTGGCATCTGGATAAGTTGAACATTGTTCGGCATACGGTAACAGTATTTGCTTGGGTGGTTTTTGTACTCCTGCCGTAACTCCTTAAATAATGCCCAGGCCAAAAGAGGTAACAAGGCGCCTGACGCGATCAGAATACTCCGCTGAGATGTGTGTGTTGCCAGTTTAGAGTATAGAAACGCATCTAGTTCTTCTGAAAGTTTGACTGCACTATCACATAGCTCGGTAGGTTTCGGAGGCCATGACATCTTACTAATATTTGGGTGAAGTGCATCACAGAAGTACAGGCCAGCTTAACATTCATATATAAATATGAAAGGAAACCCTCTGTATTAACATCTCAAGTTTCTTCTCGGATTACCCTAGACGTGGGTGTGATGGATTTTCAGAACGGTTTACTTTTAAGTGTAAGCAGATGCTGAAAGTGTGGCCTGAGAAAGGCTTTGAATGGCGACGCACCTCATTTCTGTGTTTTCAAATATACAACCGTTTTTCGCGATTTTCTTTACATATCAAGAAAAACATCTCGATTTCTCCTTTGATGCTGATCAAAGAATTTCTTTTTTTGAATTTGTTATTTCATGCTATTCTGACATCTTACTTTTCTACATTTACATATCCGCTCGCTTGCACCGGCTCTACAATCTCTTCTTTTCTACTTTTTATTCCAAACAAGTTAATGAAATGACTTATATCTACTTGTACGTCTTTGGCAGGAACAACAGCAATCCATCGTTTCATGAAAAACATCTTCCCGTCATTGCTTTGTGCAGTGGCTTTGGTTGGATGTTTTCCACGCATCGAGTGGCAGTTTGGGAGTTTACAATGGAAAACTTTGATTAAGGCAAAAAAAAAAAAAAAAAAAAAACTGTTAAAACATCGATCGATCCCTTCAGAAAAACACAGTTTCTGTGTTGAGTCCATCACCTTTTCAATCAAACAATAAAAAAAATTCAATTGCCGTATTCTGATTCTTGCTGGCAAGAAAGTTGAGAAATCTCCAATTAAATCCATATATAATTAAACTATACCCGTGTGTTTTGAAAGGTAGAAACCAAAGAATTTGCTACAATAATATTTCTTCTGATTGGAAATTATTGAATCAAGGTACTACTCAAGGTAGCGTAAGCGGACACTAACTATTCCATATTTTTATAAATGATCTAGAGATCTATTTAGATACCCTGCCAGTGTTATTCTAGTATGCTGCTGTTTCACTGAAATATCATTGCTCCTGTGTACAAAGTTAAAGACATGTCTGAGACATTGGTCAAACATTTCTTAGAGTGGATAGAAAACATGGAATGTTATTTAACCCCAGCAAATGTAAGGAGCTTACAGTCCTTGAAAGGCAATCATGAATTATACCCTCCTGTGTTAGGGATCCCTAGTTGTACTTATGTGAGCATTCTAGGTGTCACATTTCAGAGTGACTGTAGGTTCAATACACATGTTAAATGCCTCTATGTCCTTAGATGTCTACGTAAAGAGGGGTATAAGCAGGTACAAATAGACTTTCTTTTCGATTCCTTAGTACTTCCCCGATTTCACATATGCCCATATGGAGCATCAGACTCCGACCTCACCCCAGTACAATGTTTTTTTCGATCGTTGGAAAAGGAATTTTATTACAAGAAATCACAATTTACGATCAATTTTACAGAAGCAGTAGTATTTTTAAAAAGGTTTCTAAGGCCGCCAATCACCCCTGTCGCTTTTTATTCCGCTTGTAAAGGCCTGCAGCTACAATTTACGGACTAGGTCTGGCACCAGAACAAGCATCAAAAGTAAACGTTTTAAAAATACATTCGTTGGTCGTTTAATTTTTAGACATAACCTATATGACAATTTTTAACCGTAATCAGGTGGTAAATTTAATTTTGTGGAATTATTAACCTTTTAACTCTTTTAACTCAAATTGCTTGTAACATTAGGACTGTATTTTTCTGTTTTGAATCAATAGAGAACATTATTATTATTGTTATTATTAATATTATTTATCATTATTAAGCGCGCTTATTGAAGGTTACTTCCTACCTTCAGAGGCTAATTTGTTTTGGGACTAGATTGAAGTTACACTTTTTAACTAGTGTTTGCAAAAGAAAAAAAATTAAAAATTTCAAAAAGCGTCCGACTTATTTAAAAAAAAATGTCTTTTCGAATAAAAGTTAATAAATCAGGAAGGTGTCATAATCTCGTAAATGGGCGAATCCACCGGGGGAATATTCGAATATTCGGAGGAATATTACATCGCGCCCTTGACAAATTTCATACGTGGAAGTAATCTGCTCGTAGAAAGTCTTTTCTCGTGGATATAACACAAAACTAAAAATTAGAGAAGAGTCCTTGGGTAAAGAAAAAGAAAAAAAGGTCCAAAGAAGAGAGAGATGGCAGCATTTTGTCCAAAAAAAAAAACAAAACAAAACAAAACAAAACAAAGCGACAAAGGTTCTTGGTTTGGCCAGGAGCCGTCGACAAGCTTGGCATCCACTGAAGATCGACAGCATTCAATTATCCTTGGGGCAAAGAGCGGAAAAATTAAAGTCAACACCACAGAAGGTTGTAAATAAGATTCTTCGTTGGAATGTGACGAAACCGATGGAGAAAAAGAAGAATGCGACAGATTTACCCTTTCTGCCGCGGGTTTTCTCTTCGCCGACTTTGTCCATTACAAAACGATCAACAGGGCGAAAAAAAAAAAAAAGAAAAAGACTGCTACACGATACTTTTCCCGGGAAAATCTTGATCCATTGTCATTGACGCCGGGTCTCGTCTTTCTCATTGGTTTGCGGTTTCAGGAGGCGAGATAATCTCCTGGTGTGGCGCAAGTTGTTTACAAACCTTTGGGAGCTAAAATCTCGCATTTGATTTTGAGAGGAATACATCCACTTTGAACGAATTTATAGGGTATGTAGATTTGACCAATTTTCGTGAAATTTCGCCAAAACATTCCCGGGATGATGACGAACAAAAGTTTCTCAGGAAATTTTGATCTTTTAAATATTTTTTACGTGGTGTCCATTTACGCAAAACGCTTCGCATATTTTTCGCTACTCTAACTTTAGATGCGAATATCCAGACAACCAATCAGAATATTGGAAAAGCCTGACACACTTTTGTTGATTGATACCTTGTGAATGAGACTAGGCAGCCATTTTTCTCGTGCCGCGGGATCCGATACCTGATAAATTCAATAGAAAAACACTCGGTCGTTTCACGCCTTTCCGGCTCCAGACACTTCCTAAGTGAAAAAATCGCCGAAATTATATTTTTATCGTAAATTGCATTTATTAACCTTTGTTTTGATGTCTAGTTTGTTAGGGTTTTCTTCCAACTAGCGCGCGTACGAATTTTCTCCCGAAGGACATCCGCGAAGGTAGGAGGTAACCTTAATTTTTGGGCTTTCAGGTTGGGCGCTTATTTGAGGCTGGGCGCTTATTTGAGGCTGGGCGCTTATTTGAGGCTGGGCGCTTATTTGAGGCTGGGCGCTTATTTGAGGCTGGGCGCTTATTTGAGGCTGGGCGCTTATTTGAGGCTGGGCGCTTATTTGAGGCTGGGCGCTTATTTGAGGCTGGGCGCCTATTTGAGGCTGGGCGCTTATTTGAGGCTGGGCGCTTATTTGAGGCTGGGCGCTTATTTGAGGCTGGGCGCTTATTTGAGGCTGGGCGCTTATTTGAGGCTGGGCGCTTATGGTAACCCATTCTCCCTGAGGTCATACCGCTGACAAACGCCAAGATGCCCCTAGGCTCGAGTTTGAACTATCCCACGCCGGCAAAGATCCTTGATTTTCTGGCTTCGTGCACGCCTTCAGCCTTATCTTTTTCTCCCTTGGATGTTTTTTTAATTTTTAGCAACCACAGCGTGTTCCAACTTGATATGACAGCTTAGACTTAGTTATGGCTTAGAGAGGAAACCAGCAGCTACAGCCACAATGGTACGCGTGTGTCGAGAATGGCAGTCGTTTTAGAAGTTGGTTAACGAGAATGTAGTGGAATACATCGCATAAACAATCCATTTCTGTTACATGATGACACATCTATGCTTTTGAAATGATACCGGTTGCTACGTTGTTTACAAGGCAAGAGTCGAGAGTCGGGTAAGTACGTGACTAATTTCAGCTGAATTTTAAAAGTTCAAATTTCAACTTATGTTACAAGTAAGCTAGTGCCACGTATTCTTATTACAGTATCATACATGCCAAGCAAAGGTTTTGATTACCCTCCTGTCCAATAGCCAAAGGGTTTTTGGGCGGAATTACGCGAAACAATTCCATGGTTAAATAAATTTGGCCCCAGCGTTTCATTATTCAATAACTATTTACAATCAGGCTTGTTTACTGGAGGTTTGAGATGGATCCAAAAACGAACGCAGCTCCTCTAAGGATTTGGGAAATTTTTCTTCATAAAGTTCCCTGTGAAATCTATGTCACTACGTTCCGAAAGTAAAGATGACCCATGATCTGACCTTGAACTGAGTTCACTTGCAAACGAGGATACGTTCTTAATTTACTTTGATTTGGAGTCTGGCCCAGTTACAACGCCGAATTTTTCCAGGACACGAAGAAGCTAATCAACTACTTTAACCAAGTACATCAAAAGATCGATTTTTAACTCTGTCATGTTGGTTCGTTCCGAAGATTACCTTTTTCTTGGATTAAAAATTAAAGCTAATTTTGATAAGTAACTGGCGTGACCAAGCAACTATCATTATGCATTGTTTGCGGTATTATTTGTCTCCACATTTCTTATTCAATAAACAATTTAAAAAGAAAGCCCCTAACTGGTTCAAGGCCTTTTCTTGTTATTTCCATAATATTAGGTAAATCTTAGTCAGTAGGGCTCAATGTTTTGACCCTGTGAAAAGGTTATTCACTTGAAAAACCAGTGTAAGGGTGGCCCCTTATTTTTTTTCAAGGTGAGAATTAAGTACAGTGATCTACGTATGCTGTTCCACGGTGAAACCAAAAGTTTACCTTTTCATTTGCCAAATATTGTATATAAATTATTGTAATTCATTGTGAGGTCCAAACAATGGATGCAAGTTCAGAATCTCAACCACTGAACTTTATCATTTGGTTAGAGCCATTTGAAAGACAAATTACCAGATGAAGTAAAAGGAAAGAAACATAGAAATGTAATGCCACATTAGCCATGATGCGTGGAGGTTATGATTTTGATGGATCTTCATTCATTTATCTCATGCATTATGAAGAATTGAAACAACTCAGAAGGCAGAGATGTTTCTGTACTTTCCATTTCGTATTTATTCGCTCAGGAGAAAAGGCACAGAAATTTTAGCAATCTGTAGTAATTTAACCATATTGCATAACCAAGTTATAAAGGAGAAGAGCTTGAATATCCAGCCCAGGAGAGGTAGGAGATGACTTGGCTTAGTAAAAAATGTATTATCAAAAACCAGGTAATTGCCAAGTCAATTAGATAGTGGAATTATCACAACCTTGGAAATATGTTAAGAGTTCATTTATAAATTTTAAAACAGGAAGAACATTGTTTATCCTGAGATCACTCTCTCTGCTGATGGGAAACATTGAAATCAAGGTTAAAATTCAGAAAAGGAGTATTTATGCACCCATTATCAACAGCTATTTTTTTATGAAAGGCAAGTAAAGCAAACAGAATCAACTTCTTAAAATAGTTTCCACTTGATTAAAGTTCAGGGTGATATTTAAAAAATTATACAGCACTCAATGGTTCCTTTTCACTCTCATTTAGATTTTTTCCTCATTTAGTGGTACCAGTGACTTGGCTAATATATTTGTTCTTTTACAGAAATTTGGACAATTCCCCTGGAGCTTTATTCCAAAGGTTAGTATGATTGTCCCTTATTTTGTATCTATAGTTCAACTTGCTTATAATACTAAGACTCATAGTGTTTATTGGAATTAAATTTGCTGCAAATCTAAAGCTATCACTTGTAGAGGATCCATATACCTTGACTGGCCCCAAATTAAATGCTTTCTTTTTAGCTTGTTTAGGATACTACTCTTAGACTTGCTGAGGATACTGGTCTTTGACTCGCTGAGGATACTGGTCTTTGACTCGCTGAGGATACTGGTCTTTGACTCGCTGAGGATACTGGTCTTTGACTCGCTGAGGATACTGGTCTTTGACTCGCTGAGGATACTGGTCTTTGACTCGCTGAGGATACTGGACTTTGACTCGCTGAGGATACTGGGCTTTGACTCGCTGAGGATACTGGGCTTTGACTCGCTGAGGATACTGGTCTTTGACTGGCTGAGGATACTGGGCTTTGACTCGCTGAGGATACTGGTCTTTGACTCGCTGAGGATACTGGTCTTTGACTCGCTGAGGATACTGGTCTTTGACTCGCTGAGGATACTGGTCTTTGACTCGCTGAGGATACTGGTCTTTGACTCGCTGAGGATACTGGTCTTTGACTCGCTGAGGATACTGGTCTTTGACTCGCTGAGGATACTGGTCTTTGACTCGCTGAGGATACTGGTCTTTGACTCGCTGAGGATACTGGGCTTTGACTTGCTGAGGATACTGGACTTTGTAAGTCTGGCTCATTGAGAAGAAGTCTGGTTGACTCGCTGAGAATAATTCTGGTTGGCTCGCTGAGAACAAGTCTGGTTGGCTCGCTGAGAATAAGTCTGGTTGGCTCGCTGAGAATAAGTCTGGTTGGCTCGCTGAGAATAAGTCTGGTTGGCTCGCTGAGAATAAGTCTGGTTGGCTCGCTGAGAATAAGTCTGGTTGGCTCGCTGAGAATAAGTCTGGTTGGCTCGCTGAGAATAAGTCTGGTTGGCTCGCTGAGAATAAGTCTGGTTGGCTCGCTGAGAATAAGTCTGGTTGGCTCGCTGAGAATAAGTCTGGTTGGCTCGCTGAGAATAAGTCTGGTTGGCTCGCTGAGAATGAGTCTGGTTGGCTCGCTGAGAATAATTCTGGTTGGCTCGCTGAGAATAATTCTGGTTGGCTCGCTGAGAATAAGTCTAGTTGGCTCGCTGAGAACGAGTCTGGTTGACTCACTGAGATGTTTGGTATTGCTATAATAAAAAATTATTTCAGCCAAATTTTCTGAAATAGGGTTAGTTGTAGTGGGAGTATGTCTTTCTGTCATTAGAAAGACATACTCCCACTTGTTTTTTGCTCTTTTTTTCCCCAGTACAACTTTCTGATGTCAAGTAATGGATCTTTACATTGTAACAATGAAGCTGTGAATGAATAGAGGTGGTAGGTGTGAATGATTTAAATCCTATTGGGGAATTTTAAGGTAACATGCCCCACCTTTCCTCCCCCCCCCCCCCAAAAAAAAAAAAGGAAATAACCAGAATACTAAATGCCAAGTTGTCAGCCCTTTCTCTTACAAGTTAGTTGATTTAGTTCATAACTTCCTCTCCTTTTTCTTTAATTCCCTTCCTTGCCATGGTTATAATCACTGCCATTTCTGGGTTTACCTTATTTATCATTTTTGGCCTAGAGTTCCTTCTTGTCTCTTGGAAGTCAAATCATCCATCTAGAAGGCCTTTTTTAGTTGAAGACTGTTTCATCTTCCTATTGCCCATGCCTGTCATCTTAAATTGAGTTTCACTCAAAATTCACACCTAACTCTTTGTATTTGTTTCTCTTCCACAGTTGATGACTGGGATGGGAATTCACAGAAATGCAAACCAATGATATTTATCATGTGTTAAATAAATAAATCTTGAATATTAATAAAAAATCATCGAAATGTACTGGCTGACTTTTGAAAAATAGTTATTGTAGCATGGAAAAAAAAAAGGGAGATAATAAGAACCATCTGAATTAAATTAAGTAAGTTTAGATCCTAAAAGTGATTACAGTGAAGGAACAATGTCTGATTCAGTTAATAGCAAATCAGTTCTTGAAAATCTTGTAAGAAATAATAATGAATGCACAGGGTTTTCAATGAGGTTTTCAGTTTTTTTTATGACATGTATTTTTAACCCACTAAAAGGTCAAAATATGTGTATTGCCTCTTGGTATCTAATGAAAGTCAAATCCCTCTAATTGAATATACTAAAACTGTAAATAGTACAACTTCTCTTGTTGTGGCCATCAGCGATATTCAATATTCAGAAATTTTTCTATTAAAAACAACATGAACTATTGAAAAGTAATATTGCTTCAATCAACTGATTTGCAAAAACTCCCCTTGGGTGAACATTTTGCAACAAACTTTGACTCGATATCAATAATAGATAAAAAATTCCCTTCTCCTTGCAGTTAAAGGCAAGTACATTACCTAATCATAGTTCATAAAAGCCTTGAAAGTCTTTGAAGATGCTTGAATTCAAAAATTACAAATTCAAGGTCTTGAAAGTACTTGAATTTGAGGACTAGAACTTGATTTTTGCAATGCTTTCTCTTAACAATTTTCAAGTAAAAAATTGCAGTACTTTAATAGAAAAGCTGAGAAATAATGTTAAATAATTTTTAAACTTTCTTATGCAAACCTTTCCAAAAGAGGTCCTTCAATTTATCTAAAATTTGGCAAAGTCATTGAAAAGCCCTTCAATTTCAACCTTTAGCACCTGTAGGAACCTACTCCTATTATTTTGATTATTGTTTAGTACCATAACAACATTCATTACACTCCAGCAGGCAAAAAATGAAAACAAGTAGACTTATTCATGATTGGAAATGAAAAAATTTCGTAACGACAGTAACAATGGCAACAGGGCAGTCTCCTAAAGATAACTCCAGATGTGCGATATAGAAAGCCAAAGTTGAAGCAGCTATGCGTCTACTTAAAGGGAAAAAAAGTCTAAAACAGCAAAATATGATGAAATATTCCTTGCATAATGAATACGAAGTTTCAGCATTTAATTTTTATTTATCAAAATGTACATCTTTCATGGTTTTAATTTCTGGTTTCCCTCTCGTTGTGGAAAGATGAAGTAACTTTAGTAATGGGATAGGATCCGATTCAAGATTTCAACTTAATTAATTAGTTAATTAATTAGTGCTACTTTATGTGCTGAAATTCATGCTAGAAGCTCTATAAAAATATCGGTTAAGGCCTTCCCTGCACTTTATAATCCCAAGAAAAAGAAAATAGAGATTACCTTAACATATTGCAGCAAAATCCCAGCTTATCTTGAACCTAAAACTTTACCCTGGAAAAAAAATATATACATCCGCGCATGCGCCAAGAGCAAAGTTTGGCACACGAGCATTCTTTCGCAAAACGACTCTCGTTTCGTCAAACGAGTCTCGTTTTTAAAAATGAGTGTCGTTTCTACAAACGAGTCTCGTTTCTACAAACGAGTCTCGTTTCTAAAAACGAGTCTCGTTTCTAAAAACGAGTCTCGTTTCTAGAAACGAGTCTCGTTCCTAAAAACGAGCCTCGTTTCTATAAACGAGTCTCGTTTCTATTCACAAACAAACGAGTCTCGCTTTAAATCGTTTATCGAGTGACTTATAAATCGTGACGATTTAAAATCGACTCGTTGCCCAGAAACTGTGAGTGATCCGAGACTCGTTTGGGATCACTCACAGTTTCTGGGCAACGAGTCGATTTTAAATCGTCACGATTTATAAGTCACTCGATAAACGATTTAAAGCGAGACTCGTTTGTTTGTGAATAGAAACGAGACTCGTTTATAGAAACGAGACTCGTTTGTAGAAACGAGACTCGTTTGTAGAAACGAGACTCGTTTTTAGAAACGAGACTCGTTTGACAAAACGAGAGTCGTTTTGCGAAAGAAGGCTCGTGTGCCAAACTTTGCTCTTGGCGCATGCGCAGAAGTATAGTTTTTTTTCCAGGGCAAAGTTTTAGGTTCAAGATAAGCTGGGATTTTGCTGCAATATGTTAAGGTAATCTCTATTTTCTTTTTCTTGGGATTACAAAGTGCAGGGAAGGCCTAAACCGATATTTTTATAGAGCTTCTGGCATAAATTTCAGCAGATAAAGTAGCACTGGATATTTGTGTCGAATTAAGTTCAAAGCTTGAATCGGATCCTATCCCATTACTAAGGTTACTTCATTTTTCCACAACAAGAGGGAAACTAGAAATTAAAACCATGAAAGATGTACATTTTGATAAATAAAAATTAAATGCTGAAACTTCATATTCATTATGCAAGGAATATTTCATCATATTTTGCTGTTTTAGACTTTTTTTCCCTTCAAGCAGACGCATAGCTGCTTGAACTTGGGCTTTCTCTATCGCACATCTGGAGTTATCTTTAGGAGACTGCCCTATTGCCATTTGTGCTGTCGTTACGCAATTTTGTCATTTCCAATCATGGATAAGTCTACTTGTTTTTATTTTTGCCTGCTAGAGTGTAATGAATCTTGTTATGGTACTAGACAATAATGAAAAAAATATATTACTATATAGCAATAGGTTCTTACAGATGCCAAAGGTTCAAATTGAAAAAAAAAAAGCCGAATTTATTTCGGGCGTTTCCTTCGGAAAGCCCGAGTAATTTATGAAAACTGTATTCATAGAATACATGATCTAAAAGTACATGATCATTTCTTTCTTAAAATGAATTTTTTCGTCGTAAACTATCTTTTATCTCAGGGATCTCATCAAAATAAACGCAAATCAAAATGACAAATCTAATTCGCTATGAAAAAATGCTCTGACATGTTTATGTTTAGGAAAATTTTCTAGATTATTACAGAGATGAGATTGCTTCGTAAGGATATTTTTAGAAAGAGAGCTTTGATTTAGTGATTGTTTGTGAATTTTTAAGAAACAGATAACGAGATTAACAATTATACACTTAGCAGCTGCCATCCTGGGGATCGACCCTGGGGTCATACGGGGGAATAGACTTTCGTCGCCAATTTTGCATTGAAGTGCATTTGCACCTCCGAGACGAGACACATGGGAAAACACCCACTGGATTTTTACCATTGCCGCCATCTTGAGAATAAAAGATCCTTACCATGGTGACTGGCTATTACCATTGATACCTACAGATGTAAAAAAACTACTACTACTACTACTTTTTCCAGTTAGTCGCCGGCAAAAAGCCACATAGGATGTTTTTAACTTTGAGCCCTGTATAGCCCTGTATAGTAAACACAAGCTGAAGTAAGTTTTAGTTTTTGGCAAATAACATTCTTTTGGAGCATTACATTGTTTGAGTTAGTAGAGCATACTTCTTTGTCCCCAGGGGAAGGGCATTGGTAGCTTTATATTGAACAATGTTATTGTTGGTTAGGGGGCTTAGGAAATTCCTTTGCAAATGCCCAGGGGTTCCCCGGGGTCACCCTCTCCCCCCCTGGGACGGCCGCTGATAAGTGCATAATGACCATGATGACTGAAACAAAAATTTTTGTTATCAGTTGCATATAATTATAGCTCGTTGACCTCTTTGCCTCTGGAAAATGTTGTCAAATAATACCATCTGGCCCGATTACAGTCGACTAATACATATTGGAAAACTTTATATCATTTATTCTCATCACATTTGCAAAGATAACTTTTTGAGAGGTATTAAAAGAAAAGTTAAGGCTATTTCAATATAGAAGACATTGCATGATAATTTTTGCACTTATTAATAACTTCATCTACACTTTATCTAGGTTTTTCGTTTCCTTCTTGCTGAGATTCTTTATTTTTCTTCTTTCTTCTCTTTCGGGTCTTCTTTTTCTTCATTTCTGGTTCTGTGAGGATAGTAAGAAGAAATTGTTGTCGTCAGTTGTCTATAGGTTTTTGGTCATGCGGGATTAGCCTGAATTTTCCATTTTGGAATGTTTTGAGCAAATTAGAAAACTGGAGAAATTCTTCAGCCATGAAACTTAATGAATTTTGTTTGTTAAATCTTACCCTCACTTAAAGTTTTCCTCTCCTCAATGTCATGTCTTTGCCCTCCCATGTCCTTCTCATCTTTAAAGTTAAAAGAGAAAGGCCTTGATTTTTTTTCTTCTTGCAGTTGGCAGTTAAATTTGTATTATGCATGAGTCTATAAAAACATAACTTTATAAAGGTGATTTCTTGTTACTATATGTAAAGTTTGCTATCTTTAGAAGTACAGAAACAAATAGGTTTACAGCTTCACTTTTTCATTTCTAATTTTTTTAAAATTCTGTAAAGAAAATTTTTCCACTTACCAGGAATAGTGGAATCAAGGGATTTATCAGTATCGGGCTTCATACACGAGTAAGTCCCTTTAGAACTTCTGCAATAGAACCTTCTGCTATCACATCACACTCTACACACAGTTCCCGCAAGCCAGCATCCTGGAAGCGTTTGCCAGTGTTGGACAACATGGTGCATGCTGTGTGGAATACTTCCATTTTCATAACCATATCTTTCAATTTTGCGCTTTGTTTCCATTGTCCCTCGCTTGCCTTTGCATACAGTGTTAAGTCAATGACGAAGCCGATGCTCTTTAAGTTGAGCGTGTTCTTTACCTTGAGAGACTGCACTAGAACCTTGTGAACGGTAGCCATGTCATTAGCAGGCACATCGATACTCGGGAGATACTTGTTGACAGCCAGTGAGACAGTTGAACCTCATTAAGGACAGAAATGTTAAATCCATTCTAGCCACTGGCTTTTTGGTTCCCGCACCAGAAAGGGTCTCCTCCAATCTATCTATAATACCCCACGGGAGTGTTGCTTTGATATATGAGTTGATAGTTTCAGGCAAAGGAGCGATCTCATGCCCCAATCGGTGTGGCATCTGGATAAGTTGAACATTGTTCGGCATACGGTAACAGTATTTGCTTGGGCGGTTTTTGTAATCCTGCCGTAACTCCTTAAATAATGTCCTGGCCAAAAGAGGTAACAAGGCGCCGCACGCGATCAGAATATTCCGCCGAGATGTGTGTGTGTTGCCAGTTTAGAGTATAGAAACGCATCTAGTTCTTCTGAAAGTTTGACTGCACTATCACATAGCTCGGTAGGTTTCGGAGGCCATGACATCTTACTAATATTTGGGTGAAGTGCATCACAGAAGTACAGGCCAGCTTAAGATTCATATATAAATATGAAAGGAAACCCTCTGTATTAACATCTGAAGTTTCTTCTCGGATTACCCTAGACGTGGGTGTGATGGATTTTCAGAACGGTTTACTTTTAAGTGTAAGCAGATGGTGAAAGTGTGGCCTGAGAAAGGCTTTGAATGGCGACGCACCTCATTTCTGTGTTTTCAAACATACAACCATTTTTCGCGATTTTCTTTACATATCAAGAAAAACATCTCGATTTCTCCTTTGATGCTGATCACAAACTTTTTCTTTTTTTAAATTTGTTATTTCATGCTATTCTGACATCTTACTTTTCTACATTTACATATCCGCTCGCTTGCACCGGCTCTACAATTTCTTCTTTTCTACTTTTTATTCCAAACAAGTTAATGAAATGACTTATATCTACTTGTACGTCTTTGGCAGGAACAACAGTAATCCATCGTTTCATAAAAAACATCTTCCCGTCATTGCTTTATGTAGTGGCTTTGGTTGGATGTTTTCCACGCATCGAGTGGCAGTTTGGGAGTTTACAATGGAAAACTTTAATTAAGGCAAAAAAAAAAAAAAACTGTTAAAACATCGATCGATCGATCCCTTCAGAAAAACACACTTTCTGTGTTGAGTCCATCACTTTTTCAATCAACCAATAAAAAAAATTCAATTGCCGTATTCTGATTCTTGTTCGCAAGAAAGTTGAGAAATCTCCAATTAAATCCATATATAATTAAACTATACCCGTGTGTTTTGAAAGGTAGAAACCAAAGAATTTGCTACAATAATATTTCTTTTGATTGGAAATTATTGAATCAAGGTGCTACTCAAGGTAGCGTAAGCGGACCCTATCTATTCCATATTTTTATAAATGATCTAGAGATCTATTTAGATACCCTGCCAGTGTTATTCTAGTATGCTACTGTTTCAAATATCATTGCTCCTGTTTACAATTTAAAGACATGTCTGAGACATTGGTCAAACATTTCTTAGAGTGGATAGAAAAGAATGGAATGTTCTGTAACCCTAGCAAATGTAAGGAGCTTACAGTCCTAGAAAGGCAATCATGAATTGTACCCTCCTGTATTAGGGATCCCTAGTTGTACTTATGTGAGCATTCTAGGTGTCACCTTTCAGAGTGACTGTAGGTTCAATACACATGTTAAATGCCTCTATGTCCTTAGATCTCTACGTAAAGAGGGGTATAAGCAGGTAGAAATAGACTTTCTTTTCGATTCCTTAGTACTTCCCCGATTTCACATATGCCCATATGGAGCATCAGACTCCGACCTCACCCCAGTACAATGTTTTTTTCGATCGTTGTTGGAAAAGGAATTTTATTACAAGAAATCACAATTTACGATCAATTTTACAGAAGCAGTAGTATTTTTAAAAAGGTTTCTAAGGCCGCCAATCACCCCTGTCGCTTTTTATTCCGCTTGTAAAGGCCTGCAGCTACAATTTACGGACTAGGTCTGGCACCAGAACATGCATCAAAAGAAAACGTTTTAAAAATACATTCGTTGGTCGTTTAACTTTTAGACATAACCTATATGACAATATCTAACTGTAATCAGGTGGTAAATTTAATTTTGTGGAATTATTAACCTTTTAACTCTTTTAACTCAAATTGCTTGTAACACTAGGATTGTATTTTTCTGTTTTGAATCAATAGAGACCATTATTATTATTGTTATTATTATTATTATTATTATTATTCATTATTAAGCACGCTTATTTAAGGTTACTTCCTACCTTCAGAGGCTGATTTTTTTTTTTAACTAGATTGAAGTTACACTTTTTAACTAGCGTTTGCAAAAGAAAAAAAAATTAAAAATCTCAAAAAGTGTCCGACTTATTTAAAAAAACGTATTTTCGAATAAAAGTTAATAAATCAGGAAGGTGTCATAATCTCGTAAATGGGCGAACCCCCCGGGGGAATATTCGAATACTCGGAGGAATATTACATCGCGCCCTTGACAAATTTCACACGTGGAAGTAATCTGCTCGTAGAAAGTCTTTTCTCGTGGATATAACACAAAACTCAAAATTAGAGAAGAGTCCTTGGGTAAAGAAAAAGAAAAAAAAAGGTCCAAAGAAGAGAGAAATGGCAGCATTTTGTCAAAAAAAACAAAACAAAACAAAGCGGCAAAGGTTCTCGGTTTGGCCAGGAGCCGTCGACAAGCTCGGCATCCACTGAAGATCGACAGCATTCGATTATCCTTGGGGCAAAGAGCTGAAAAATTAAAGTCAACACCACAGAAGGTTGTAAACAAGATTCTTCGTTGGAATCTGACGAAACCGATGGAGAAAAAGAAGAATGCGACAGATTTACCCTTTCTGCCGCGGGTTTTCTCTTCGCCGACTTTGTCCATTACTAAACGATCAACAGGGCGAGATAAAAGAATAAAAAAAAAAAAAAAAGAATGCTACACGATACTTTTCCCGGGAAAATCTTGATCCATTGTCATTGACGCCAGGTCTCGTCTATCTCATTGGTTTGCGGTTTCAGGAGGCGAGATAATCTCCTGGTGTGGCGCAAGTTGTTTACAAACCTTTGGGAGCTAAAATCTCGCATTTGATTTTGAGAGGCATACATCCACTTTGAACGAATTTATAGGGTATGTAGATTCCACCGATTTTCATGAAATTTCGCCAAAACATTCCCGTGATGATGACTAACAAAAGTGTGTCAGGAAATTTTGATCTTTTAAATATTTTTTACGTGGTGTCCATTTACGCAAAACGCTTCGCATAGTTTTCGCTACCCTAACTTTAGATGCGAATATCCAGACAACCAATCAGAATATCGGAAAAGCCTGACACACCTTTGTTGACTGATGCCTTGTGAATGAGACTAGGCAGCCATTTTTCTCGTGCCGCGGGATCCGATACCCGATAAATTCGATAGAAGAACACTCGGTCGTTTCACGCCTCTCTGGCTCCTGACACTTCCTAAATGAAAAAATCGCCGAAATTATATTTTTATCGTAAATTGCATTTATTAACCTTTGATTTGATGTCTAGTTTGTCAGGGTTTTCTTCCAACTAGCGCGCGTACGAATTTTCTCCCGAAGGACATCCGCGAAGGTAGGAGGTAACCTTAATTTTTGGGCTTTCAGGGTGGGCGCTTATTTGAGGCTGGGCGCTTATGGTAACCCATTCTCCCTGAGGTGATACCGCTGACAAACGCCAAGATGCCCCTTGGCTCGGGATTGAACTATCACACGCCGGCAAAGGTCCTTGAGGTTAAACGTAAGAGAATAGAGCCTTTGTCTTAAAACGAATCAACCGCAATGTCATTCAAATGTTTACTTTGCCATCAAGGTCGTAATTTTACATCTTAGATTTACCGGCTTCATGCACGCCTTCAGCCTTATCTTTTTCTCCCTTCGATGTTTTTTTAATTTTTAACAACCACAGCGTGTTCCAACTTGATGTGACAGCTTAGACTTAGTTATGGCTTAGAGAGGAAACCAGCAGCTACAGCCACAATGGTAGGCGTGTGTCGAGAATGGCAAGTTGTTTTAGAAGTTGCTTAACGAGAATGTAGTGGAATACATCGCATAAACAATCCATTTCTGTTACATGGTGACACATCTATGCTTTTGAAATGCTACCGGTTGCTACGTTGTTTACAAGGCAAGAGTCGAGAGTCGGGTAAGTACGTGACTAAATTCAGCTGAATTTTATAAGTTCACAGTTCAACTTATGTTACAAGTAAGCTAGTGCCACGTATTCTTATTGCAGTATCATAAATGCCAAGCAAAGGTTTTGATTACCCTCCTGTCCAATAGCCAAAGGGGTTTTGAGCGGAATTACGCGAAACAATTCCATGCTTGCATAAATTTGGCCCCAGCGTTTCATTATTCAATAACTATTTGCAATCAGGCTTGTTTACTGGAGGTTTGAGATGGATCCAAAAACGAACGCAGCTCCTATAAGGATTTGGGAAATTTTTCTTTATAAAGTTCCCTGTGAAATCTGTCACTACGTTCCGAAAGTAAAGATGACCCATGATCTGACCTTGAACTGAGTTCGCTTGCAAACGAAGATACGTTCTTAATTTACTTTGATTTGGAGTCTGGCGCAGTTAAAACGCCGAATTTTTCTAGGACACGAAGAAGCTAATCAACTACTTTAACCAAGTACATCAAAAGATCGATTTTTAACTCTGTCATGTTGGTTCGTTCCGAAGATTACCTTTTTTTTGGATTAAAAATCAAAACTAATTTCAATAAGTAACTGGCGTGACCAAGCAACTATCATTATGCATTGTTTGCGGTATTATTTGTCTCCACATTTCTTATTCAATAAACAATTTAAAAAGAAAGCTCCTAACTGGTTCAAGGTCTTTTCTTGTTATTTCCATAATATTAAGTAAATCTTAGTCAGTAGGGCTCAATGTTTTGTCCCTGTGAAAAGGTTATTCACTTGAAAAACGAGTGTAAGGGTGGCCCCTTAATTTTTTTAAAGGTGAGAATTAAGTACAGTGATCTACGTATGCTGTTCGACGGTGAAACCAAAAGTTGACCTTTTCATTTGCCAAATATTGTATATAAATTATTGTAATTCATTGTGAGGTCCAAACAATGGATGCAAGTTCAGAATCTCAACCACTGAACTTTATCATTTGGTTAGAGCCATTCGAAAGACAAATTACCAGATGAAGTAAAAGGAAAGAAAAATAGAAATGTAATGCCACATTAGCCATGATGCGTGGAGGTTATGATTTTGATGGATTTTCATTCATTTATCTCATGCATTATGAAGAATTGAAACAGCTCAGAAGGCAGATATGTTTCTGTACTTTCCATTTCGTATTTATTCGCTCAGGAGAAAAGGAACAGAAATTTTAGCAATCTGTAGTAATTTAACCATATTGCATAACCAAGTTATAAAGGAAAAGAGCTTGAATATTAGGCTTGTGGGAGAGGATTTTCAATTTAACACACCAGCCTAGGAGAGTTAGGAGATGACTTGGCTTAGTAAAAAATGTACTACTTTCAAAAACCAGGTAATTGCCAAGTCAATTAGATAGTGGAATTATCACAACCTTGGAAATATGTTAAGAGTTCATTTATAAATTTTAAAATAGGAAGAGCATTGTTTATCCTGAGATCACTCTCTCCGCTGATCGGAAACATTGAAATCAAGGTTAAAATTCAGAAAAGGAGTATTTAAGCACCAATTATCAACAGCTATTCTTTTATGAAAGGCAAGTAAAGCAAACAGAATCAACTTCTTGAAATAGTTTCCACTTGATTAAAGTTCAGGGTGATATTTAAAAAATTATACAGCACTCGATGGTTCCTTTTCACTCTCATATAGATTTTTTCCTTATTTAGTGGTACCAGTGACTTGGCTAACATATTCGTTCTTTTGCAGAAATTCGGACAATTCCCCTGGAGCTTTATTTCAAAGGTTTGTATGACTGTCCCCTATTTTTTATCTATAGTTCAACTTGCTTATAATACTAAGACTCATAGTTTTTATTGGAATTAAATTTGCTGCAAATCTAAAGCTATCACCTGTAGAGGATCTATATACCTTGGCTGGCCCCAAATTAAATGCTTTCTTTTGAGCTTGTTTAGGATATTGCTCTTAGACTTGCTGAGGATACTGGTCTTTGACTCGCTGAGGATACTGGTCTTTGACTCGCTGAGGATACTGGTCTTTGACTCGCTGAGGATACTGGTCCTTGACTCGCTGAGGATACTGGTCTTTGACTCGCTGAGGATACTGGTCTTTGACTCGCTGAGGATACTGGTCTTTGACTCGCTGAGGATACTGGTCTTTGACTCGCTGAGGATACTGGTCTTTGACTCGCTGAGGTTACTGGGCTTTGACTCGCTGAGGATACTGGACTTTGACTCGCTGAGGATACTGGACTTTGACTCGCTGAGGATACTGGACTTTGACTCGCTGAGGATACTGGTCTTTGACTGGCTGAGGATACTGGGCTTTGACTCGCTGAGGATACTGGTCTTTGACTCGCTGAGGATACTGGACTTTGACTCGCTGAGGATACTGGTCTATGACTCGCTGAGGATACTGGGCTTTGACTTGCTGAGGATACTGGACTTTGTAAGTCTGGCTCATTGAGAAGAAGTCTGGTTGACTCGCTGAGAATAATTCTGGTTGGCTCGCTGAGAACAAGTCTGGTTGGCTCGCTGAGAACAAGTCTGGTTGGCTCGCTGAGAATAATTCTGGTTGGCTCGCTGGGAATAAGTCTGGTTGGCTTGCTGAGAATAAGTCTGGTTGGCTCGCTGAGAATAATTCTGGTTGGCTCGCTGAGAATAAGTCTGGTTGGCTCGCTGAGAATAATTCTGGTTGGCTCGCTGAGAATAAGTCTGGTTGGCTCGCTGAGAATAAGTCTGGTTGGCTTGCTGAGAATAAGTCTGGTTGGCTCGCTGAGAATAAGTCTGGTTGGCTCGCTGAGAATAAGTCTGGTTGGCTCGCTGAGAATAATTCTGGTTGGCTCGCTGAGAATAAGTCTAGTTGGCTCGCTGAGAATGAGTCTGGTTGACTCACTGAGATGTTTGGTATTGCTATAATAAAAAACTATTTCAGCCAAAATTTCTCAAATAGGGTTAGTTGTAGTGGGAGTATGTCTTTCTGTCATTAGAAAGACATACTCCCACTTGTTTTTTTTCTTCTTTTTTTCCCCAGTACAACTATCTAATGCCAAGTTATGGATCTTTACATTGTAACAATGAAGCTGTGAATGAATAGAGGTGGTAGGTGTGAATGATTTAAATCTTAGTGTGGAATTTTAAAGTAACATGCCCCACCTTTCCTCCCCCCCCCCCCAAAAAAAAATTTAAATAACCAGAATACTAAATGCTAAGGAAGGCAAGGTAGTTTTATTGTTGATTAAAATATATACCAATACCTAATCTAATTATAGTAATATCATGTATATGCTGCTAGAATTAGGTTTAATATAATTTAATAGGTTTACAACTACACAATTCACATTTGTGGGTAAAACCAATGTTCATAATGTTGATGTCTTACTAGAACCTGTCTATCTAATAACAAAATTAAGAATCCAGAGCAATTCTCCTTTCAACAGAACACTAACAAAATTTTAAACACATAGCTTCCCCAAATCAAAACATAACATTCAAAGTCATTAAAATACTTGACTATTTTCCATCTGCAGTAAGGACCACATTTGGAAGAAGAGGTCCATTTAGTGAGTTGATGATCCTTACTCCAAAAGAAAATAACCCCAGCCTAAATGTTTGCTTTTCAGGTAAGTTGAAAAATTTTGCCAATCAATGACAATTATCAAACCCTCTTAACCCTTTAACTCCCTAGATCTGACTGTTAAATCTCTCCTCTAGCTGATACACATTTCTTTGTAAATCAGCTACAGGAATTTGCCACTTAAGTTTAAGAATTTACATGCTAATTAACTGGGAGTTAAGAAGTTAATAAAAAAATTAATGTATTTCTGAATTAAGGCTGTTGTAGAGAGTCAATCTATATTTTTTCCTTCCTGATGTGCGTCATTGCAAAAAATGGCTCATACTTATCTACTCTGTGGAGTGAATTGGTTTTTGAGGAGATTGATATAACTTAAAAATGAAAAGTGTAACATTTGAAAAATTGCTACCTTAAAAATGTCTCCTAAAATTGTCCCAATAGCTGTTAACAGTGTTTGGTTTTACATATTGAATTAATATTGAACTGGTTACCCAGTTTTTAAACTTATAGTTTTACAATGAGCATCAGACATTTTGTTACACCTAGGAGAATCTCTGAAAGATGTAAGTGATGATCAAATGGAACATACAATTTGTCACTAATGTGAACATTTCTCATCTACTTCTACAACAGATTGGTGAGTAAACCATTGGAGAATATCTATTTTTTCAATTAGTTATAAATGTTTTGGATGCAGAGATTAGTCACATTAGGGAAAATATTGAGAAAAGGATAAATTTCATGTACAAATACTGCCTTTTCATGTATCATACAAACGAGGCAAAAATGTCGTCATCTTTCATGCATAGAGTTGGGCCATACCATGATAAAATTAAATCTAAAGCAAATATCACATTTCTTTGTAAAACAATAGCATAAAATGCACAAGAAGGCATAAAGAAAACCATAAGAAAGATTTCCTTCATTAATGAATTTTTTCCACAAAGTTAATTTTAGCTATAATAATATACATGAAAAAATTTCTCGGTTCTGATTGGTTAAGATGAATGCAGTTTTCAGTTAATTCAGTGCAGAAGAGAGTTAATTCAGTGCAGAAGAGGGCTAATTCAGTGCAAAGAAAGAAACAAACCAGACATTCTGATTGGTCAGAATCATTGGTTAATGTCAATGTCAAGGTCAATGTCACTTGCAGAGTTTGAATAAATTATTTTTGCACATGATGCGCGCGCTTTTCTTCTGCGTAGTTATGAGAAGCTACCT